>NW_024403336.1:0-15978 GCF_007990345.1 Gossypium hirsutum | reverse complement strand
CATGAACTTAAAATTGGTCAAATTTCTATTTAAGACCTCCTCATTAATATTCCAAAACAATTTCATACTAAAACTTCTAGAATGCAAATTTTGCAACTTATTCAATTTAGTCCCTAACTTTAAATTAAACTCGTTATGCCCAAATTTCTTCATCGAATCTTCACACAATTATGCTTCAAATCATAAACCTCAAAATAATTATAAATAATTATTCTATCTCACAATTTGTGGCACGAACCACTATCCCGATTAGGCTAGTTCGGATATTACAATCTCCCCCCTTTAAGGATTTCGTCCTCGAAAATCTTACCGGTAAACAGATGTGGGTATTGATTTTCATAGTTCTTCAGATCCATGTACTTCTTCTACTCCATGCCTTGCCACAACACCTCACAGTGCAACATTTTTTTCCTTAGTTTTTGACCTCTCGACTAAAATTAATCGGTTCTTCTTTGTAGGTCATATCTGGTTTTAGTTCAATTTCTGTCGGTGAAACTACAATGGAAGGCCGACGATACCGACGTAACATAGAACGGGAACACATATGAATCTTCCTAATTCAGGTGGTAAGTGCGATATGCTACTCAACTTTTTTCAATTACTTCAAGGCCCAACAAAAGCGGACTTAATTTGCCCTTCCGTCCAAATCTAAGGACTTTCTTCCACGGAGTCACCTTTAAAAATACTTTATCACCAACTTGAAATTCAATTCCTTTCGCTTTAGGTCTGCATAAGATTTCTGTTATCTGAAGCAGCTTTCAAACATTCTCGAATTATCTTCACTTTTTCTTCAGTTTCTTTATTAGATCACTCCATAAATCTGATTTTCCTTGAGTTCAGTCCAAACAATGGCGTTCGACACTACGACCATATAATGCTCATAAGGTGCCATTTTCAAGCTCTTGATAACTATTATTGTAACAAATTCCACCAACGGTAAGTATCTTTCCCACTTCCTTAAATCAATACACAACATCTAAGCAATCTTCAGAATCTGAATTATTCTTCTGATGTCTCAGTTTGTGGATAAAAGCATACTGAATTTAACTTGCCAACGCTCTTCAACTTTTCCAAAATGGAGGTAAACTTGTCTTATCTGAATAATCGATAATGGTATTCCGTGTAATCTAACAATTTCTCTAATATACAGTTCAGCCAACTTGTTAAGAGAATAATCCGTACGTACCGGGATAAAATGAGCCGACTTAGTTAATCTGTCAACTATTACCCAGATGGCATCTTTCTTTCCCGGAGTCAATGGCATCCTGAAACAAAATCCATAGTAATCCGATCCCATTTCCATTCAGGAACCATAATAGGCTGGAGTAATCCTGAAGGTACTTGGTGTTCAGCTTTCACCTGTTGACAAATTAAGCATTTGGACACAAACTCTGATATATCTCTTTCATTCCTATTCCACCAATACATTTTCTTCAAGTCATTATACATTTTCGTACCTACCCGGATGAATCGAGAAATAACCACTATGTGCTTCCTGTAGGATCTTTTGAATCAATTCCTCATTCTCGGTACACAAATCCGATCTTTAAACATTAAGCACCCATCAGAACCAATTCTGAAATCTGATCCCGTTCAACTTCACACTGCTTTCTTGGCTTGCAAATCTTGATCATTTTCTAGCTTTAGAAATCTCTGTAAAAACTTCGGTTTTACTCTTTGCTTTTATAATCGAACCGTCATCTGACATTTCAACTGATGTCATAATCTCAAAGCAAACAACAACTTTCTACTTAAACATCGGCACCACATTCGCTTTTCCCGGATGAAATCAATAACAAGCTCATACTTCAATAACTCCAACCATCTTCGCTGTCTAAATTCAGTCTTTTGTGACATCAAGTATTTAAGACTTGTGATCGGATATACTCGGCACTTTCCCATACAAAAATGTCGCCAAATCTTCAGGCAAACACCACTGCAGCCAATTCCAAATCGTGAGTAGGATAATTCCTCTCATGAGGTTTAACTGCCTCGAAGCATAAGCCACCACTTTTCCTTCTTGCATGAGTACACACCCCAAACCATTTAGAGAAGCATCACTATACACCAAAATTCTTTACCTGATTCGGGTTGTACAACACTGGTGCTTCAGTTATAACTTTTTCAATTCTTCAAACTCTGTTGACATTCTTCCGTCATTCAAATTTAACATCCTTTCGGAGTAGTCTAGTCATAGGAGCAGCAATTATAGAAATCCATTTACAAACCGCCGATAATACCCAGCTAGCCCCAAGAAACTCCTAACTTCAGCTACGTTTTTTGGTGGTTTCCAATCAACAATGGCTGAAATTTACTAGGATCAACCCGTATACCATCACCTGAAACAATATGACCCAAAAATCCAACTTCCCGGAGCCAAAATTCACTTTTACTAAACTTAGCATACAGCTGCTTATCTCTCAAAGTTTGCAAAACTATCCTCAAATGCTCAGCATGCTCTATCTCATCTTTTGAATAAATTAAAATATCATCTATAAACACCATAACAATTTGTCCAAATATGGCCGAAATATGCGATTCATTAATCCATAAACACAGGAGCATTTGTCAACCCGAATGGCATAACTAAAATTATAATGACCGTACCTTGTTCTAAAAGCAGTTTAGGCACATCCGACTCCTTACCCGTAGTTGGTAATACCCAGATCTCAAGTCAATCTTTGAAAACCATGTCGCTCCTTTTAGCTGATCAAACAAATCATCAATTCTTGGCAACGGATACTTGTTTTTGATTGTCACCTTGTTTAACTGCCGATAATCAACACACAACCTCATAGAACCATCCTTCTTTTCACAAATAACACGGGAGCACCCCAAGGTGAAAAACTCGGTCTCATAAAACCTTTATCAGTCAACTCTTGCAACTGTGACTTTAATTCCTTCAACTCTGCTGGTGTCATTCTATACGGAGCAATCGAAATCGGAGCTGTTCCCGATATCAAATCAATACCAAATTCTACTTCCCTGACTGGAGGCAAACCCGGCAATTCTTCTGGAAATACGTCCGCAAATTCACACACAACCGGCACTGATTCAACTTTCTTTTCAACTTCTTTTGTATTAATTACATATGCCAAATAAGCTTCATAACCCTTTCTCAGATATCTTTGAGCCGACATTGAAGAAATCACACTAGGCAATGCCTCTGATTTATCTGATTCAACCTGCAGAGTTTCACCATTTTCACACTTTAATTCTATAACCTTTTCTTTGCAATTTATTTTAGCATCATGCAATGTCAACCAATCCATACCCAAATAACATCAAACTCATCAAACGGCAACAACATCAAGTCGGCTGGAAAGTAATGATCCCGAATCATTAAAGGACATTTCTTACATACTTTATCAACAGTCACACATTTGCCTAACGGATTCGACACTCTAATCATAAATTCTGTGTTCTCAACAGGTATATTCATACTAGACACCAATTTCATGCACACATATGAATGAGTAGAATCGGGATCAATCAAAGCAATAACATTAACATTATAGAGAGAAAATGTACCGGTAATCACATCAGGTGAAGAAGCATATTCACGCGCTTTAATAGCATAAGTTCTAGCCGGAGCCCTTCCTTCAGGTCTAACCGGTGCATCCCTGGCTACATTCTTACTGCTTGTTTCACTTCCAGCTTTCTCGGATACCTTCCCCTCGAGTCTGCACCACTAGCTTTTACATTCTGAAATTTTTCTTTCTCAGCTCTCTCTGGGCAGTCTCTAATAAAATGATCCGGAGAACCACATCGAAAACATTCATTTGCTCTGCACGGACCAAAATGATTTCTACCACACCGCTGGCACTCGGGTTTAACAAATCTCGAGTTCCCTACACTGGCTGCAGAAGTATTCTGAGATTTAGGACCCACATTTTGCTTCTTATAATTCCCATATGATTGTCCAGCTGAAGCTTGGGAACGAGGATTCATATTCCTTGACTTTCTAGGTTGCTGTGAAAATGAACTACTCATCGGTCTTTTCTTCCAATTTCTAGTCTCAGCCTCTACCTTTTTCTTTTCTTTAAGTAGTTCTTCAGCCTTGCAAGCTCGATCAACCAGTACTACCATTTCTTTTAGTTCAAGGATCCGACAAATACTTTAATGTCTTCGTTGAGCTCGTCTTCAAATCGTCGGCACATCTTGGCTTCTGTAGGAACATATTCCCTGGCATACTTACTCAATCGAACAAACTCTCTTTCATATTCTGAGACTGTCATATTACCTTGCTTCAGCTCAAGAAACTCTTTACATTTCTGATCAATAAACCTTTCACTAATATATTTCTTCTGAAACTCTTCTTGAAAGAATTCCCAAGTTACCCTCTCTTTCGGTACCACCGAAATCAAAGTCTTCCACCAATTATAGGCTGAATCTCTCAACAAAGATGTAGCACATTTCAAACATTCTTCAGGTGTACAAGATAATTCCTCAAATACCCAGATAGAATTTTCAAGCCAGAACTCTGCTTTCTCTGCATCATCATCAATATTTGCTCTAAATTCTTCAGCCCCTTGTTTACGAATTCTGTCAACGGGGGTTCTGTGAAATTTTATCATATCCATACCTTGAGGCATCGGGGGTACAGGTTGAGGAATTGGGGGAGGTGGGGGAGGTCGTACATTTGGGTTCGTACGAACGAACTCAGTGTACCATGCACTCATCATTTGGAGAAAGGCTTCCCGATCCCTTTCTCCTCCTCCCTGACCAACAGTAGGGGTGGGTTTTCAGTCGGCGTTGCTCCTTCAGCCGGAGCTGGCGCATTACTCTCTACTTCATCTGCCACAGCTGGATCGGGATCCATTTACTATATAAAAAAATTCATTTAAAAAGGTTAGAAGTCGTCACACTATCACAATTCATACATATGGCATGTATAGCAAAATCCGTACATACAACACGTAGTCCGAGAACCGACTAAACCTGCTCTGATATCACTAAATGTAACGCCCCCACGCCCGAGACCGTCGCCGGAGTCGAGTATGAGGTGTTACTAAGCTTAATTTAACATATTTAGAACTTTGGATTATTTATTTCTACATTCACAGCTTTTAAGCTACTTGCATCACAGTCACAAGAAAAATCATATCTCGAGTTACGAAACTCAAAATCAAGATCCGTAAATTTTCCCTAAATCTAGGCTCATATACCTATCTACTAATTTTTTTCTAGAATTTTTGGTTGGGCCAATTAGTACAGTTTATTAGTTAAAGTTACCCCTGTTTCAGGACTTGACTGGTCTGACCTCTGTTTACTACGAACCACATTTCTCTCTGTAAAAAATCCATATGACTATAAGGTTTATTTCTCCTGAAACTAGACTCAATAAGGATTCTGAGAATATAAAATACACTACCTAATTATATCTTTAAAATTTATGGTGAATTTATAAAGTTGGAACAGGGGATTCAGAAACTGCTATGACCCTGTTTCACTAAAATTCAAATATCTTGTAACATATAATTCCTTTACCTGTTTCATTTGTTTCATGTGAAACTAGACATAATAAGCTTCAATTTGATATGTATTCCATCACCAATTTCAATTTCTATGTTTTTTAGTAAATTTTTAAACTCGCGTCAGTGTTGCTGCAGTATTCTGTTTATGGCAAATTTCATCCCTTATATGAGTTTTTATGCACTAAGTATCTTAATAATTTTCCTTAACATCAAATATAATCTAAACTAACTATTTTCATAATTTATCATTATCAAGCATTTCCTCAACCATTCCATCACCATACCATAAGATCATTTACACAAAAAAGGTATATTGCTATACATGCCATACTTAAATTTACAAGCCATTACCAAAAGTCTTCCGGATAGTGTGACTGAGCCTTCGACCTATCCCGACTCCTGAGCTGGCTTGTCCAAAACTACAAAGCATAAATGCTTAGTATGTTCATATGCAAATAATAAGTAACATAACAAACAGTCATACCAATCAACATTAGCATGTATCACTAAAACACATATCACATTTTTAATCATTTTTCATCATCTTATTACCTTATCGTGGTTGTATCAATACTCAACCGAGGGTTAAATACATACCTATCCAAAATATCCATTTCACATCACTTACCAATACGTCTCTTTACATCTCGAATATTCCTCCATTTGAGTAGAACTTTACCCGTTGAACACATCGGAATATAATTCGGATACATGGATAACTTGCACATAAGTGCCATATATGCAATCAAGCAATCATGTAACCCGCCATAAGCGAACTCGGACTCAACTCAACGAGCTCGGGTGTTCGCATCCATAAGTGAACTCGGACTCAACTCAACGAGTTCGGATGCCTAGTTACATCTCACGAACTCGGACTCAACTCAACGAGTTCGGATGCTCAACCATCCTAGTGACATGTCACTTGTATCCTAATCTATTCCTAAGGTTCAAACGGGCTTTTTTCCTTGAACACTTATCCTTGCCGTCTTCCGTAGAATGCCGAAATCAATATTCGGTAACAATTATATTTAACAAGTAGCTCGCATAATTTACATATTATTTGAAATTAACCACAAAGCATACATTTCATAATTAAATTCAGCATAGCATATAATTAACATCAATAACTTAAAAATAACAATTATGCTACTTTATTTACACATGAACTTACCTTGGTACCAAAATACAAAGATTTTGCAATTTAGTCCACAATCTTTTCTTTTCCACGATTGAGGTCGATTCCACGTCTTTCTTGATTATGGAGCTTGGAAGCTTGAAACAAACCCTAGCTATGGAGAACCCTTGAAATTTCGGCCTAATGAAGAAGATGGACAAAAATTGGCTTTTAATTTTGTTTTTAATTCATTTTAATAACTAAATGACCAAAATACCCTTACTACTAAACTTTCCAAAAATTCCTTCCATGTCCTAATTTTGTCCATGAACTTAAAATTGGTCAAATTTCTATTTAAGACCTCCTCATTAATATTCCAAAACAATTTCATACTAAAAACTTCTAGAATGCAAATTTTGCAACTTATTCAATTTAGTCCCTAACTTTAAATTAAACTCGTTATGCCCAAAATTTCTTCACGAAATCTTCACACAATTATGCATTCAAATCATAAACCTCAAAATAATTATAAAATAATTATTTCTATCTCAAATTTGTGGTCACGAAACCACTATTCCGATTAGGCCCTAGTTCGGGATATTACAACTCTCCCCCCTTTAAGGATTTTCGTCCTCGAAAATCTTACCGGTAAACAGATGTGGGTATTGATTTCTCATAGTTTCTTCAGATTCCCATGTAGCTTCTTCTACTCCATGCCTTTGCCACAACACCTTCACAAGTGCAACATTTTTATTCCTTAGTTGTTTGACCTCTCGAGCTAAAATCTTAATCGGTTCTTCTTTGTAGGTCATATCTGGTTGTAGTTCAATTTCTGTCGGTGAAACTACATGTGAAGGATCCGACCGATACCGACGTAACATAGATACGTGGAACACATCATGAATCTTCTCTAATTCAGGTGGTAATGCTAGCCGATATGCTACCGGTCCAACTTTTTCAATTACTTCATACGGCCCAACAAAACGCGGACTTAATTTGCCCTTCCGTCCAAATCTAAGGACTTTCTTCCACGGAGTCACCTTTAAAAATACTTTATCACCAACTTGAAATTCAATGTCCTTTCGCTTTAGGTCTGCATAAGATTTCTGTCTATCTGAAGCAGCTTTCAAACAATCTCGAATTATCTTCACTTTTTCTTCAGTTTCTTTTATTAGATCAACTCCATAAATCTGATTTTCCTTGAGTTCAGTCCAATACAATGGCGTTCGACACTTACGACCATATAATGCTTCATAAGGTGCCATTTTCAAGCTCGTTTGATAACTATTATTGTAAGCAAATTCCACCAACGGTAAGTATCTTTCCCAACTTCCTTGAAATTCCAATACACAACATCTAAGCATATCTTCAAGAATCTGAATTATTCTTTCTGATTGTCCATCAGTTTGTGGATGAAAAGCAGTACTGACATTTAACTTCGTACCTAACGCGTCTTGCAACTTTTGCCAAAATCGCGAGGTAAACATTGGATCTCTATCTGAAATAATCGATAATGGTATTCCGTGTAATCTAACAATTTCTCTAATATACAGTTCAGCCAACTTGTTAAGAGAATAATCCGTACGTACCGGGATAAAATGAGCCGACTTAGTTAATCTGTCAACTATTACCCAGATGGCATCTTTCTTTCCCGGAGTCAATGGCAATCCTGAAACAAAATCCATAGTAATCCGATCCCATTTCCATTCAGGAACCATAATAGGCTGGAGTAATCCTGAAGGTACTTGGTGTTCAGCTTTCACCTGTTGACAAATTAAGCATTTGGACACAAACTCTGATATATCTCTTTTCATTCTATTCCACCAATACATTTTCTTCAAGTCATTATACATTTTCGTACTACCCGGATGAATCGAGAAATAACCACTATGTGCTTCCTGTAGGATCTTTTGAATCAATTCCTCATTCTTCGGTACACAAATCCGATCTTTAAACATTAAGCACCCATCAGAACCAATTCTGAAATCTGATCCCGTATCAACTTCACACTGCTTTCTCTTGGCTTGCAAATCTTGATCATCTTTCTGAGCTTTAGAAATCTCTTGTAAAAACTTCGGTTTTACTCTTAGCTCTGTTATAATCGAACCGTCATCTGACATTTTCAACTGAGTGTTCATAACTCTCAAAGCAAACAACAACTTTCTACTTAAAGCATCGGCAACCACATTCGCTTTTCCCGGATGATAATCAATAACAAGCTCATAATCTTTCAATAACTCCAACCATCTTCGCTGTCTCAAATTCAAGTCTTTTTGTGACATCAAGTATTTAAGACTTTTGTGATCGGTATATACTCGGCACTTTTCACCATACAAATAATGTCGCCAAATCTTCAAGGCAAACACCACTGCAGCCAATTCCAAATCGTGAGTAGGATAATTCCTCTCATGAGGTTTTAACTGCCTCGAAGCATAAGCCACCACTTTTCCTTCTTGCATGAGTACACACCCCAAACCATTTAGAGAAGCATCACTATACACCACAAATTCTTTACCTGATTCGGGTTGTATCAACACTGGTGCTTCAGTTAATAACTTTTTCAATTCTTCGAAACTCTGTTGACATTCTTCCGTCCATTCAAATTTAACATCCTTTCGGAGTAGTCTAGTCATAGGAGCAGCAATTATAGAAAATCCATTTACAAACCGCCGATAATACCCAGCTAGCCCCAAGAAACTCCTAACTTCAGCTACGTTTTTTGGTGGTTTCCAATCAACAATGGCTGAAATTTTACTAGGATCAACCCGTATACCATCACCTGAAACAATATGACCCAAAAATCCAACTTCCCGGAGCCAAAATTCACTTTTACTAAACTTAGCATACAGCTGCTTATCTCTCAAAGTTTGCAAAACTATCCTCAAATGCTCAGCATGCTCTATCTCATCTTTTGAATAAATTAAAATATCATCTATAAACACCATAACAAATTTGTCCAAATATGGCCGAAATATGCGATTCATTAAATCCATAAACACAGCAGGAGCATTTGTCAACCCGAATGGCATAACTAAAAATTCATAATGACCGTACCTTGTTCTAAAAGCAGTTTTAGGCACATCCGACTCCTTTACCCGTAGTTGGTAATACCCAGATCTCAAGTCAATCTTTGAAAACCATGTCGCTCCTTTTAGCTGATCAAACAAATCATCAATTCTTGGCAACGGATACTTGTTTTTGATTGTCACCTTGTTTAACTGCCGATAATCAACACACAACCTCATAGAACCATCCTTCTTTTTCACAAATAACACGGGAGCACCCCAAGGTGAAAAACTCGGTCTCATAAAACCTTTATCAGTCAACTCTTGCAACTGTGACTTTAATTCCTTCAACTCTGCTGGTGTCATTCTATACGGAGCAATCGAAATCGGAGCTGTTCCCGATATCAAATCAATACCAAATTCTACTTCCCTGACTGGAGGCAAACCCGGCAATTCTTCTGGAAATACGTCCGCAAATTTACACACAACCGGCACTGATTCAACTTTCTTTTCAACTTCTTTTGTATTAATTACATATGCCAAATAAGCTTCATAACCCTTTCTCAGATATCTTTGAGCCGACATTGAAGAAATCACACTAGGCAATGCCTCTGATTTATCTGATTCAACCTGCAGAGTTTCACCATTTTCACACTTTAATTCTATAACCTTTTCTTTGCAATTTATTTTAGCATCATGCAATGTCAACCAATCCATACCCAAAATAACATCAAACTCATCAAACGGCAACAACATCAAGTCGGCTGGAAAGTAATGATCCCGAATCATTAAAGGACATTTCTTACATACTTTATCAACAGTCACACATTTGCCTAACGGATTCGACACTCTAATCATAAATTCTGTGTTCTCAACAGGTATATTCATACTAGACACCAATTTCATGCACACATATGAATGAGTAGAATCGGGATCAATCAAAGCAATAACATTAACATTATAGAGAGAAAATGTACCGGTAATCACATCAGGTGAAGAAGCATATTCACGCGCTTTAATAGCATAAGTTCTAGCCGGAGCCCTTCCTTCAGGTCTAACCGGTGCATCCCTGGCTACATTCTTACTGCTTGTTTCACTTCCAGCTTTTCTCGGATACCTTCCCCTCGAGTCTGCACCACTAGCTTTTACATTCTGAAATTTTTCTTTCTCAGCTCTCTCTGGGCAGTCTCTAATAAAATGATCCGGAGAACCACATCGAAAACATTCATTTGCTCTGCACGGACCAAAATGATTTCTACCACACCGCTGGCACTCGGGTTTAACAAATCTCGAGTTCCCTACACTGGCTGCAGAAGTATTCTGAGATTTAGGACCCACATTTTGCTTCTTATAATTCCCATATGATTGTCCAGCTGAAGCTTGGGAACGAGGATTCATATTCCTTGACTTTCTAGGTTGCTGTGAAAATGAACTACTCATCGGTCTTTTCTTCCAATTTCTAGTCTCAGCCTCTACCTTTTTCTTTTCTTTAAGTAGTTCTTCAGCCTTGCAAGCTCGATCAACCAGTACTACCATTTCTTTTAGTTCAAGGATCCCGACAAATACTTTAATGTCTTCGTTGAGCTCGTCTTCAAATCGTCGGCACATCTTGGCTTCTGTAGGAACATATTCCCTGGCATACTTACTCAATCGAACAAACTCTCTTTCATATTCTGAGACTGTCATATTACCTTGCTTCAGCTCAAGAAACTCTTTACATTTCTGATCAATAAACCTTTCACTAATATATTTCTTCTGAAACTCTTCTTGAAAGAATTCCCAAGTTACCCTCTCTTTCGGTACCACCGAAATCAAAGTCTTCCACCAATTATAGGCTGAATCTCTCAACAAAGATGTAGCACATTTCAAACATTCTTCAGGTGTACAAGATAATTCCTCAAATACCCAGATAGAATTTTCAAGCCAGAACTCTGCTTTCTCTGCATCATCATCAATATTTGCTCTAAATTCTTCAGCCCCTTGTTTACGAATTCTGTCAACGGGGGTTCTGTGAAATTTTATCATATCCATACCTTGAGGCATCGGGGGTACAGGTTGAGGAATTGGGGGAGGTGGGGGAGGTCGTACATTTGGGTTCGTACGAACGAACTCAGTGTACCATGCACTCATCATTTGGAGAAAGGCTTCCCGATCCCTTTCTCCTCCTCCCTGACCAACAGTAGGGGGTGGGTTTTCAGTCGGCGTTGCTCCTTCAGCCGGAGCTGGCGCATTACTCTCTACTTCATCTGCCACAGCTGGATCGGGATCCATTTACTATATAAAAAATTCATTTAAAAAGGTTAGAAGTCGTCACACTATCACAATTCATACATATGGCATGTATAGCAAAATCCGTACATACAACACGTAGTCCGAGAACCGACTAAACCTGCTCTGATATCACTAAATGTAACGCCCCCACGCCCGAGACCGTCGCCGGAGTCGAGTATGAGGTGTTACTAAGCTTAATTTAACATATTTAGAACTTTGGATTATTTATTTCTACATTCACAGCTTTTAAGCTACTTGCATCACAGTCACAAGAAAAATCATATCTCGAGTTACGAAACTCAAAATCAAGATCCGTAATTTTCCCTAAATCTAGGCTCATATACCTATCTACTAATTTTTTTCTAGAATTTTTGGTTGGGCCAATTAGTACAGTTTATTAGTTAAAGTTACCCCTGTTTCAGGACTTGACTGGTCTGACCTCTGTTTACTACGAACCACATTTCTCTCTGTAAAAAATCCATATGACTATAAGGTTTATTTCTCCTGAAACTAGACTCAATAAGGATTCTGAGAATATAAAATACACTACCTAATTATATCTTTAAAATTTATGGTGAATTTATAAAGTTGGAACAGGGGATTCAGAAACTGCTATGACCCTGTTTCACTAAAATTCAAATATCTTGTAACATATAATTCCTTTACCTGTTTCATTTGTTTCATGTGAAACTAGACATAATAAGCTTCAATTTGATATGTATTCCATCACCAATTTCAATTTCTATGTTTTTTAGTAAATTTTTAAACTCGCGTCAGTGTTGCTGCAGTATTCTGTTTATGGCAAATTTCATCCCTTATATGAGTTTTTATGCACTAAGTATCTTAATAATTTTCCTTAACATCAAATATAATCTAAACTAACTATTTTCATAATTTATCATTATCAAGCATTTCCTCAACCATTCCATCACCATACCATAAGATCATTTACACAAAAAAGGTATATTGCTATACATGCCATACTTAAATTTACAAGCCATTACCAAAAGTCTTCCGGATAGTGTGACTGAGCCTTCGACCTATCCCGACTCCTGAGCTGGCTTGTCCAAAACTACAAAGCATAAATGCTTAGTATGTTCATATGCAAATAATAAGTAACATAACAAACAGTCATACCAATCAACATTAGCATGTATCACTAAAACACATATCACATTTTTAATCATTTTTCATCATCTTATTACCTTATCGTGGTTGTATCAATACTCAACCCGAGGGTTAAATACATACCTATCCAAAATATCCATTTCACATCACTTACCAATACGTCTCTTTACATCTCGAATATTCCTCCATTTGAGTAGAACTTTACCCGTTGAACACATCGGAATATAATTCGGATACATGGATAACTTGCACATAAGTGCCATATATGCAATCAAGCAATCATGTAACCCGCCCATAAGCGAACTCGGACTCAACTCAACGAGCTCGGGTGTTCGCATCCATAAGTGAACTCGGACTCAACTCAACGAGTTCGGATGCCTAGTTACATCTCACGAACTCGGACTCAACTCAACGAGTTCGGATGCTCAACCATCCTAGTGACATGTCACTTGTATCCTAATCTATTCCTAAGGTTCAAACGGGCTTTTTTCCTTGAACACTTATCCTTGCCGTCTTCCGTAGAATGCCGAAATCAATATTCGGTAACAATTATATTTAACAAGTAGCTCGCATAATTTACATATTATTTGAAATTAACCACAAAGCATACATTTCATAATTAAATTCAGCATAGCATATAATTAACATCAATAACTTAAAAATAACAATTATGCTACTTTATTTACACATGAACTTACCTTGGTACCAAAATACAAAGATTTTGCAATTTAGTCCACAATCTTTTCTTTTCCACGATTGAGGTCGATTCCACGTCTTTCTTGATTATGGAGCTTGGAAGCTTGAAACAACCCTAGCTATGGAGAACCCTTGAAATTTCGGCCTAATGAAGAAGATGGACAAAAATTGGCTTTTAATTTTGTTTTTAATTCATTTTAATAACTAAATGACCAAAATACCTTACTACTAAACTTTCCAAAAATTCCTTCCATGTCCTAATTTTGTCCATGAACTTAAAATTGGTCAAATTTCTATTAAGACCTCCTCATTAATATTCCAAAACAATTTCATACTAAAAACTCTAGAATGCAAATTTTGCAACTTATTCAATTTAGTCCCTAACTTTAAATTAAACTCGTTATGCCCAAAATTTCTTCACGAAATCTTCACACAATTATGCATTCAAATCATAAACCTCAAAAATAATTATAAAATAATTTTTTCTATCTCAGATTTGTGGTCACGAAACCACTATATTCCGATTAGGCCCTAATTCGGGATATTACAAAATTCAGGGTGGTTAATGCTAGCCGATATGCTACCCTGGTCCAACTTTTTCAATTACTTCATACGGCCCAACAAAACGCGGACATTAATTTGCCCTTCCGTCCAAATCTAAGGACTTCTTCCCATCCACAGGAGTCACCTTTAAAAATACTTTTATCACCAACTTGAAATCAAATGTCCTTTTTCGCTTTAGGATCTGCATAAATTTCTGTCTATCTGAAGCAGCTTTCAAACAATCTCGAATTATCTTCACTTTTCTTCAGTTTCTTTTATTAGATCAACTCCATAAATCTGATTTTCCTTGAGTTCAGTCCAATACAATGGCTTAAAACACTACGACCAATAATGCTTCATAAGGTGCCATTTTCAGCTCGTTGATAACTATTATTGAACAAATTCCACCACTAAGTATCTTTCCCAACTTCCTTGAAATTCCAATACACAACATCTAAGCATATCTCAAGAATCTGAATTATTCTTTCTGATTGTCCATCAGTTTGTGATGAAAAGCAGTACTGACATTTAACTTCGTACCTAAACGCGTCTTGCAACTTTTGCCAAAATCGCGAGGTAAACATTGGATCTCTATCTGAAATAATCGATAATGGTATTCCGTGTAATCTAACAATTTCTCTAATATACAGTTCAGCCAACTTGTTAGAGAATAATCCGTACGTACCGGGATAAAATGAGCCGACTTAGTTAATCTGTCAACTATTACCCAGATGGCATCTTTCTTTCCCGGAGTCAATGGCAATCCTGAAACAAAATCCATAGTAATCCGATCCCATTTCCATTCAGGAACCATAATAGGCTGGAGTAATCCTGAAGGTACTTGGTGTTCAGCTTTCACCTGTTGACAATTAAGCATTTGGACACAAACTCTGATATATCTCTTTTCATTCTATTCCACCAATACATTTTCTTCAAGTCATTATACATTTTCGTACTACCCGGATGAATCGAGAAATAACCACTATGTGCTTCCTGTAGGATCTTTTGAATCAATTCCTCATTCTTCGGTACACAAATCCGATCTTTAAACATTAAGCACCCATCAGAACCAATTCTGAAATCTGATCCCGTATCAACTTCACACTGCTTTCTCTTGGCTTGCAAATCTTGATCATCTTTCTGAGCTTTAGAAATCTCTTGTAAAAACTTCGGTTTTACTCTTAGCTCTGTTATAATCGAACCGTCATCTGACATTTTCAACTGAGTGTTCATAACTCTCAAAGCAAACAACAACTTTCTACTTAAAGCATCGGCAACCACATTCGCTTTCCCGGATGATAATCAATAACAAGCTCATAATCTTTCAATAACTCCAACCACTTCGCTGTCTCAAATTCAAGTCTTTTTGTGACATCAAGTATTTAAGACTTTTGTGATCGGTATATACTCGGCACTTTTCACCATACAAATAATGTCGCCAAATCTTCAAGGCAAAACCACTGCAGCCAATTCCAAATCGTGAGTAGGATAATTCCTCTCATGAGGTTTTAACTGCCTCGAAGCATAAGCCACCACTTTTCCTTCTTATGGCATGAGCTCACTCACCACCCCATAACCAATTCTAAGAAGGACATCTTCCTTTTTTAACATCTCAGTAATATCCTTTAGTCCTAAGGTTCGAGGTTGTACTCAATCAACAATGGCTGAAATTTCAGTTATATCAATCTTTTCCAATTCCTTCTCGATAACTCCTGTTGACATACTCTATTCTGTCCATCTGAAA
>NW_024403335.1:0-15986 GCF_007990345.1 Gossypium hirsutum | reverse complement strand
TAAGGATCAGCCATTCAGGAAAGGAAGAATATAAACCTTAGGCCTAACAACCCTAGGAAGTCAGCAAGGTGGAAATTAACCTAAATTTTGTATAGCTTATTCATGAAAACCTTAAGCCTGAACTGGTCTAGACTGTGAGGTTGGAACATAAGTAGTTTTGCCGACTCAGTATTTCAATGGATAAAATCAGAAGATCTTGCTGGGGTGTTGACTAGTTTGATTGAACAAGAAAGCCCAAGATAGTAGTTGATTATGACTACCAAAGTGAGCTAATCACTCATGTCTTCATTTGATAGAGTTTAGAAATTAGTTTTCCAAAAGTCCCTTTCATTTACGTAGTTTTTAGTTCCTTATTTATAAAAAACCTAAAATCTTTCTCTTATATTTTATCGTAATATAATTTAGTTAAACTACTGATTAATTCTATTTGTGTAACAACCCGATTTTGTGTCTAGTTAGAACAATTTCGGGACGACAAATTCAATGCAGAAAATTTATTTTTCTTATTTTTTTATGGTCTACAGTTTATAAAAATGATTATGTAAAAATTTCGTTCAAAAATTTTAATGTTTGAGCTCTCAATTTAGCAAAAAGGACTAAATTACAAAAAGTGGAAAACTTGAGTTCTAGAAGCTAGAGGTGTCTAATTGCTATGAATTTTAAATTGAAAGTCCTTAGATGGTAATTAGACTATTTATTAAGTTACTGGATAAAAATAGACAGAAATAAGAGAAATTTTACGTTTTAAAAAAAAAATCATTTTGGTCATTTGGTAATTAAATGAATTAAAAAGCAAAAATCAAGCCAAAACCTTGTCCATCTTCTTCTCCCATGGCCGAATATCCTAAGGAAGACATAGCTAGGGTTTGTTCATCTTCCAAGCTCGATTGTAAGTCTATTCTTGCCCCGTTTATAATGCTCTTTACATTTTGAAGTCGTTGTAACCCGATCTATCCATTTCTACCACTAATTTAAGAAATAATCAAAGTCTAAATTTTTACCCATGATGGATATTTGTGTATTTTGATGTCTAATGGTAGAAAATGCATGTTTGGTGTTAGATAAACAACTTTGCTAAGTGATTTTTGGTAAAAATGTAAAAAAAAGGACTGATTTGTAAAAGTTATAAAATAAGTAGTAAAAGTCTGATTAAGTGGAAAATATGGGCTGGTATAGTATGAAAATGGTTTGGCTAGGCTTAGGTAATGAATAAATTGGATGAAAATCATTTTACGAGCCTAGGGACTAAATTGTAAAAAATGTGAAACATGATTTTAGGACTAAATGAACAATGTGAGTATTAAATGAGTTAAATTTGTCATTATAGATCAAGAAAAATGGGGTTCGGACCTAGATCGGGGAAAAACAAAGTGTTTGATGATTAGGGTCAAATTCTACTATTTTTTGTATCGAGGTAAGTTCGTAGTAAAATAATGCATTGTTATATTTATGTTTTAATGTTTTAGTATTGTATGAATTGTGATTGATTCTTTGGACGTATTCGACAAAGTTTTGAAAAGCAAGAATTCTCAGTTGAGCTTTAGGAATAGAATAAGATACGAGTGACATGTCACTAGGAACCCATGTGTTTATCTAATCCGGGTGCTAGTCTCGTACGTCCTACCAGTGGCTGGGTAGTCTAGCATAAGTTACGGGATACCTAACAACTTGTGTGAGCAGCACTATGTAGCCACGTCCTGACTGATTGCTTGTGTGAGTAGGCCCGTGAGTAGCTCGAAAATGAATTATGAGATGTGAGGTAGCTTTGGCTACATGTATGACACTTAATGTGCAAAATTTTGAGTATTCGTTAATATCCAAGCGTTCAACGGGAATGTCAAAGTTGAGAAGATTATGGTTATGTTGCGAGTTGGTACAGGTATGTACGTAAAAGCATTAAGTATGAGCTCAATATTTGATGAATCTTGGTAGGATTATGATTAAGTTATGATTTTGGGATTTTAATAAATATGTCAATTTTCATCTGTTAATTGCATTTAAATGTGTGTTATATGCTTATATTTGCATAGAACTTACTAAGCTTATACTTACTCCCTTCCTTTCCCTTGTTTATAGTGTCACAAGCTAGCTCGAGATCGAGACTGTCGGAGATCCCTCGCACTATCAATAATTATTTTGGTACAATATTTCAACATTTTTAGTTATGGCATATATAGCAGACTTGGTCTTTTTTTATGTGTATAGTGTTTGCCAATGCGTTAGCTTATTTGGTTAAAGTTATTTTGTATAAGACATTTGAAATTGACTACTATTGGTATAAATAATTTATATGATGATGTCTTTCATAGATGTGGGAGTTTACATGATTGAGTTGATAAGTATGTGATGTTTGTATGATAAATGGTAGCATTGAATGATATGATGATGTCTTGGTTGGGCTGTTTGTTTATGTGTATGCTTGAATTGTTCTATTTATGATGTGTAGGTGTGTGCATTAAAGGGTGAAAATGGCTTGATAAATAGCCTTATTTTGTCCACGGGTAGACACACGGCGTGTGTCGAGACCGTGGACACACGACTTGCCCACGGGCATGGTTTAGGCGTGTGTCCCTGCACCTAAATTTGAGAAACAGAATCCACAGAATTGAGTACTTAGGCAGAGACACAGCCATGTGCCTCAACCGTGTGAAGGCCATGGCTTGGACATGGGGTATGTCCCAGGCATGTGAAGTTTGCACCTATTAATGAAAAATCATAAATTTTAAATTGACCACACGACCTAGCACATGGGCGTGTGACTTGGCCATGTAATTCATTTGTTCTTAGGTGACAACAGAGAGTTACACGGGTTCAGGATACGGACGTGTGTGACCACACGGCCTGCCCACATGGGCATGTGTGAACACACAGCCTGCCCACACGGGCATGGTGTGACCACACGGTCTGCCCACATGGGCGTGCCCCATACCTACACGGGTGTGTGACCCCTGTTTAGTGAAAAATTTTCTAAGTGCTGCAGATTTTCTAAAGTTCTCGGTTTAGACCCGAACCATATCCAATACATGTTTCGGGCCTCATAGGCTCGTATTAGGGGCTTTATCCATACACATAAAAATTTTAAATTTGGATGAAATTTATGGCTCGGAAATGTATGTTTGCTTTGTTTAAGTTTGGTAATGCTCGTACCCTGTTTTGGCATAGAATAAGGGTAAAGGGTGTTATATTTATTGGTATCAGAGCTATGGTTTAGTCGATTCTCGGACTAATGTAGCATGTGTAAGAATCTAGCTATACATACCATATATGAACTGTGATAGTGTAATGACTCCTGACAATTTTAAATTGTGTTTTTATATATAGTAAATGGATTCCGACTGACCTGTAGCTGATGATGTAAAAGTAATGCACCGGCTTCCGCTCATGGGGCAGCATCATTTGAAAATAGACCTCCCACAGTTAGTCAGGGAGGAGGTGCTAGAGAAGCCTTCCTCCACATGATGAATGAGTGGTATTCGGAGTTTGTTCGAACAAATCCAAATGCTTAACATCCTCCACCCCCTCCTTATCCCCAATGGATTCTCACAGTTCCTCAAGGTGTGGATTTGGTAAGACAGAATAAGCCTCGGTGGAAAAGATACGAAAGTAAGAGGCTGAGGAATTTAGGGCTAATGTAGATGATGACCCCGAGAGACTCGAGTTATGGCTTGAGAATACTATCAGGGTATTTGATGAGTTATCATGTATACCTGAAGAATGCTTGAACTGCGCTATATCATTGTTGAGGGACACAATATATCACTGTTGGAAGACACTGGTATTTGTGGTACCGAGAGAGAGTGTTACATGGAAATTTTTCAAGAAAAATTCGAAAGAAATATATAGTCAACAGTTCATCTGTAACATCTTGAAATACGGCCTAGTCGGAATAGTGATTTCGAAACCACAAATTCGATGTTAAAATAATTATTTCATGATCATTATGAAGTCTAGGATATGAAAATATGCATGTGTTAAAGTTTCATGAAGAAATCCTATGTGTAAGGTGTCTAATTGGAAATTAAGGACCAAATTGAATAAGTTGCAAAACTTGGGTTCTAGAAGCAATTTGTATGAAATTGTTTGGAACGTTAATTAGAGGTCCTTAAAGAGTAATTTGCCCAATTTCTAAGTTTTTGGACAAAAATGGGCATGCATGGAAAGTTAGAAGGTTTAGTAAGGAAAGGCATTTTGGTCATTTGGTAATAAAGCTAATAAAAAGGGGAAAAGGAAGCAAAATTCAGCCATTTCTTCTCCATGCCTATCGAAAATTAAAGGGTCTCCATAGCCAGGGTTTTCAACATTTTCAAGCTCAATAGTAAGTGTTCCCTAGCCCCGTTTTAACGTTCTCATATTTTGAGATCCTCGTAACATGTTCCCTCTATTTCTACCCATATTTCAAGCTAGGGTTCATATTCAAAAAATTTACCCATGCATGAGATGTTTATGTTTTGATGATTTATGGAGGAATATGAGAGTTTAAAGGATAGTAAACAACTTTTACTAAGTAGTTTTTCATGGAAATGGCTTAAGGGACCATTTTGTAAAAGTTGTGAAAATGGATAGAAAAATGTGAAATGAAAGAAAATTTGGGCTGCTATAGGCAAGAAAAATAAAATGTGGGTAACTTAGAAATTTCATGCATTTCATTATACGAGCCTTAGGACTAAATTGTAAAAGTGTGGAAGTTTAAGGGCAAATTGGTCATTTTGCCCGGGGGTGAGTCTTAAGCCGAAAATGAACAATGTGAGGTATTAATAATTTATTTTTACTAATATAGATCCAAGGAAACAATTCTAGAGGTCGACCGTGGAAAACGAAAGGTTTCGGAATAACTGAGACACGAATCCAAAACGATTACCAGGTAAGTTTGTATAACTCGAACTAAACTCTTAATATACTTAATATGTATGTTCTTGAATATATGAAAATTTAGATATTCATTGCATGAAAATCCATGAAATGTGGTGGTGTAATTAAAAAGGATGATAAATGTCCCGGTTGAAATAGAAAGGAAATCCGATGGATAAACTATAACTTACATGACATGAGATCCTGCATGTCTTGTAGAAAAGGATTTAGCCCGGACGGGTAATCTGTTGATCTCAAAATAGAAAGGATCTAGCGCGGACAGGAGTGATTGAACCTCCCGAAGAATATGGTGCATTAAGGATTTAGCCCGGACGGGTAATCGGATTGAGGACGAAATTTAGCCTAGATTGGCAAATCAAATCCAAGCTTATGAGAGCAATTGTTGTTGAAAGGGATTTAGCCTGGACTGGTAATCCCGCTGTGAGATATAAGGTTCACATGAATACGTACTCGAGATGACCACTTGTATGACTTGACGGTAAATGGCTATCCATCGAGATTTCTGAGAAAGTTCAACAGGATTAACATGAGAAATAAAGAATGGAAATGCTAAATTGATGAGCTCATCTAATGACTAATAACATGATGTATTGTTATGAGACTAACTTGATGACTAAGTGCATGTGATAGGGAAACTTTTCATGCTTGATGGAATTATTGCCTAAATATGGTTGTATGCTAATTAACCGGTAAGTTTACTTTCCAGTTATTCGGACTTACTAAGCATATAAATGCTTACCCCCTTCTCTTTTCCCTATCTTACCGAGTTCGTGGACTCGTGAAGATTTGAAGATGGTTGGAGAATCAACACACTATCGACTTCTCCTGCTTTGGTATATAGATACTTACATTTTGTTTAATGGCATGTATAGGATTTTAGGTTTTTTTTATATGTGTCATTTGGCTAGCCAATGTAAGGGCTTGAACGATATACCTATTCATTTTGTATATGGCCATAAAACATGGCTCATTTGATGTAGGTTGTGGCCTACTAATTGTGCATGTTGGTGTTTAAATGTTTATTAGACGGTTAAATGTGGTATATCATGAATAGACAAGTGGAATGTGGCCAAATCACTTGGAGATGGCTAGGTCATAATTGGCAATGGGTTATAAAATCAGCCAAGCCTAAATGTGTTTGATGGTATAGTAATCTTTAATACAAAAAGGATAATTTAGCATGTACTAAACCAATAAGATGAGGTTAAAGTACAATGAGTTATGCTAAGGTTGCTTAAGAGTATAATTAGGCCATGTTAAATACCCTTGAAATCTTTACGTGTGTATGGATGTTAGAGGGTGACCAAAGGCTTGGAAAATAGCCTTAAAAAGCTCCACATGGGTAGACACACGGGTATGTGTCTAGGCCTTGTGTGACACACGGTCAGCCCCCATGGGCGTGTTGCCTAGCCATGTGTCCCCTGCACTTAAAATTTTAAGTTAGTTTGTATGGTAGTAAACACACGGGCAAAGACACGGCCATGTGTCTCAACCGTGTGGAGGACACAGCCTAGCACACGGGCATGTATCTTTGCCGTGTGCCTCAAAATGAGTGATGACGTCATAAACAGAATGTTCGAGTTTTTGGACATGGGCAACCACATTGACGTGTCTAGGCCGTGTGAGGGACACGAGCCAAGGACAATGGCGTGTGCTCAGACGTGTGAAAACCCTTGTAGGTTCAAAATGGAAAATAAATTCAATTAATTCCACATGGGTAAGGGAACGGGCATGTCCTAAGCACACGGGTGTGTGCATTGCCTCTACATGGGTGTGTGAGGCTTGAACCTAGAAGTTTTTCTAAGATGTTCTTAAGCTTTCAGTTTAGTCTCGGACCATTCTTAATGCATGTTTTGGGTCTCGTAGGCCCATAATAGGGACACTATGAACGTGTTTGATTGGTTTTAATTTGGAACGAAATTTTATAGCCCGTGATTTTCTAGAAATGTCATGTTTATGTAGGGTAATGCCCCGTACCTTGTCCGGTCTCAAGTTTGGGTAAGGGGTATTACATCATCGATCAGAAACATAAAGAATTTCTTGAGCTGAAACAGGGCCGAATGTTAGTGAAAGAGTATGAACGAGAATTTCTCAAGCTTAGTAAGTATGCCAGCGAGTGTGTTTCCTCCAAGGCGATTATGTGTAAAAGGTTTGAAGATGGGCTGAATGAGGATATCCGACTGTTAGTTGGAACCTTGGAACTAAAAAAATTTGTTGTATTGGTTAAGTGAGCTTGCAAAGCTGAAGAGCTAAGCAAAGAAAAAAGAAAAGCTGAAAGTGAGGCTAGAGATGCAAGAAAAAGGCCTATGAGTAAGTCATTTCAATCTCAGACAAAGACATCTAGAGAAATGAATTCTTGTTCTAATGTTTCAGCTAGGTATTCACACAGAGACAACAGGAAGCAATATTCGAGTTTTAAATCTCAAGCTATTTCAATGGCAAGTGTGGGTAATGTTAGGTCTAACAGACCCGAATGTTAGCATTGTGGAAGAAGACATCTCGGCGGGTGTAGGATGAATGACCGAGCTTGTTTCAAGTGTGGTTCTAAGAGCATTTTATCCAAGATTTCCCTGAGATGGCTAAGGAAGAACAATTTCAGAGTGCAAGACAGAGTAATACTACCAATAGAGGTAGGCCACTGAGAAATATCGGGAATAGAACTAGCAGTAAAGGTGTGACGAAAGATACAGCCATGAGATCTAAGGCCAGAGCACCTGCGAGCTTATGCCATTCGTGCTCGTGAGGATGCGTCATCTCCCGATGTGATTACTGGTACATTTTGTTTTTATGATACTAATGTTATTGCATTGATTGATCCTTGATCAACTCATTCTTATGTTTGTGTGAATTTGGTATCTAGTAAGAATTTGTCTGTTGAGTTTTTGAGTTTGCGATTAAAGTGTTAAACCCTTTAGGCAAGTATGTGTCAGTTGATAGAGTTTGCAAGAATTGTCATTTGATGATTCGAGGTCACTATTTTCCGGCTGACTTAATGTTGTTGCCATTTGACAAATTCGATGTTATTTTGGGTATGGACTGGTTGACATTGCATGATGCCTTAGTAAATTGTAGACAAAAAACTATTGAATTGAAATGTAAAAATCATGAGGTTCTTTGGGTTGAAACCGATGAATCAAGTGAATTACCTATTGTAATTTCGTTTATATTTGCTCAGAGGTACAAAAGGAAAGGTTGTGAAGCTTATCTTGCTTATTTGTTGAACACAAAAATGTCTAAATTGAAAATTGAATCAGTGCCGATAGTTTGTGAACATCTGGATGTGTTCCCGGAAGAGTTGTCAGGGTTACCACCGGTCAGAGAAGTGGATTTTGCTATTGATTTGGTACCTGGGACTTCACCAATATCAATTGCTCCATATAGGATGGCTTCGACTGAATTGAAAGAATTGAAAGCACAGTTACAAGAGTTAACAGATAAGGGTTTTGCGAGACCGAGTTTTTCTCCTTGGGGTGCTCCAATGTTATTTGTAAAGAAGAAAGACAGATCTATGAGACTTTGTATCAATTACCGATAGCTCAACAATGTAACTATCAAAAACAAGTATCCTTTGTCGAGGATTGATGACTTGTTTGATCAGTTGAAAAGAGAAACAGATTCTTGAAGATAGATTTGAAATTTAGCTACTATCAGTTGAGGGTTAAAGAGTCGGATGTGCCGAAAATTACTTTCAGGACAAGGTATGGGCACTATGAATTTCTTGTTATGCCTTTTGGACTAACCAATGCACCTTCCGTTTTTATGGATTTGATGAACGAATTTTTCGACCATATTTAGATAAGTTTGTGGTTGTGTTCATTGATGACATCCTAATTTATTCTCGAGACGAGTCTGAGCATGCCGAGCACTTGAGAACTGTATTGCAGACGTTGAGAGATAAGAAATTATTTGCTAAATTTAGTAAAAGTGAGTTTTGGCTCAGAGAAGTCAGATTTTTGGGACATATTGTTTCAGGTGATGGTATTCGGGTTGATCCAAGTAAGATTTCAGTAATTGTTGATTGGAAACCACCAAGGAATATATCTAAAGTTAGAAGCTTTTTGGGTTTAGCTGGTTATTATCGACGTTTTTTCAAAGAATTTTCGATGATTACTACTCCTATGAGCAAGTTGATGCAAAAAGATGTTAAATTTGAATGGTCTAAAAAAATGTCAGAAAAGTTTTGGGAAATTGAAAGCATTACTGACTGAGGCACTGATTTTAGTACAACCTGAATTGGGAAAAGAATTTGTAATTTATAGTGACACGTCATTGAATGGTTTGGGTTGTGTGTTGATGAAAGACGGCAAAGTAGTAGCTTATGCCTTGAGACAATTGAAACCGCACAAGAAGAATTATCCAACGCATGATTTGGAATTAGCCACCATCATTTTTGTTTTAAAATTTTGGCGTCATCATTTGTATGGTGAGAAATATCATATCTTTACTGATCATAAGAGTTTAAAATATTTGATGACTCAGAAAGATCTGAATTTGCGACAACAGAAATGGCTTGAGTTACTAAAGGATTATGAACTAGTGATTGACTATCACCCGGGAAAGGTGAATGTAGTCGCAGATGTTTTGAGCAGAAAGTCCTTGTTTGCTTTGAGAGCTATGAATACGAGGTTGACTTTGTCTAATAATGGTTTAATTTTGGCCAAGTTGAGAGCTAGACCGGTATTTATTCAGCAAATTTGTGAAGCTCGGAAAAATTATAGTGAATTGAAAGCCAAAGAGTTCGGTGTGAATCAGGTGGCGATACAGACTTTTGGATCGGTTCAGATGATTGTTTGATGTTCCAAGATAGAGTATGTGTGTAACACCCCGTACCCGAGACCGTTGTCGGAGTCGAACACAAGGTGCTAACCGACTTAATTATTTTACTTACACAGTCCACTTTTAAAAGTTTCCAGGTAGTTGGCTAACTGCGTCACTGTCACCTTAAAAATCATATCTTGAGTTCCAAAGCTCAAAAATCAGTTCTGTAATTTTTTTTCCTGAAACTAGACTCACATGTCCATCTACAGATTTTTTTCTAGAATTTTTGGTTGAGCCAATTAGTACAGTTTATTAGTTAAAGTCTCCCCTGTTTCAGGGTTTGACTACACTGACCTTTGCACATTACGACTTGGATATCTCCCTGTACTGGGCTTCAATACTGATGCTGTTTGTTCCTATAGAAACTAGACTCAAAAAGGAATCTGTACATATATGGCATGACTTATAATTATCTCTGGTTAATTTATAATGAATTTCCAAAGTCGGAACAGGGAATCCAGAAACCGTTCTGGCCCTGTCTCACGAAAACTTAAATATCTCTTAACATACTGTTCATATGATTGTTTCGTTACTTTCCTATAAAAATAGAGTCATCAAGGTTCGATTACATAATTTATTCACTATTTAATTACATTCCTACTATTTTTAGTGATTTTTCACATTCACGTCACTGCTGCTATCAGCATCTATTTTTAAGGTAAACTTTACCTATTTCATGATCCTCCATGGATCAACTAGAGTTTGTCATACATATACCAAAACTGATCATGAATGACCATTCCCATGGCTAACCGTTACCAACATTTCCATACCTCTCGAAAAACAACATACAAAACGATTTTAATGCTATGATCAAAGTATATTTAAGCCATTTTCGCATGGCTATCCAAATTTACACAAAACCGAAGGATACATGACCAACAACAAAAAGGGTAGTCCTATACATGCCATTTTCAGAGTTCAACCAAAAGTGTACCAAAAGGGCTTTGATAGTGTGGGCAACTTCGACTTCAATAATCCCGAGTCCGATAGCTGACGAACCAAAATCTATAAAACAGAGATTCAAAGAACGGAGTAAGCATTTAATGCTTAGTAAGTTTTAAGCAAAACAAAGTGTTCTCAATCACTATCATTGGTCATTCATTTCAACTGTTCGATGAAGTTAATCTAGAGCTTCATCTCGATCTATAATATCATTAAACGCAACACTTGGCTGCCACATATATACTTTCGAATAATAATGACCTAGATGGTCAAATATTTCCAAAGCACATTCTTCATTGATTTTCAACTTTCAATAATCCTTTCCACTTGTTCATAATCACATCCATACTTTTAAGTATTTCAACATGACAAGTACTAAATTACCATAGGCACATAAAGAACCAAACATATTCCTTATCACATATACGTAAGCTTACAAATCATAATCCTTACCTTGTACTGGCACATCTAGCTCAACCCAACCCATACTCAAATAATAAGGCTTTTGGGCAGAATATGCACTAATACATAAGAATATTTCATCGCAAACTTTATTATACAAACATACCATTACCAATTAGATCATTCTCATATTTGGAGTTATAAAATTAATCACATTTACCTACCTCTTTGATACTAATGATTCACCTCGAAATCACTCCACCGGTGAGTAAGTAATACGTACCTGAACATCTTAAATACATAATACTTATTTGATGGTAACTTAATGCAGATACTCAATATCAAAGTCTTACTTGAATCCTAGCATTTAGCCGTCGAGTCTTTAAAGCTCGGATATAGTACGAGCACGAAGCCTACGGACATTAATCAGGATAATATTCTCGCATAAAGCCTGCGGGGTTTTAACCCGGATATAGTACTGACACAAATGCCCTTCGGGACTTATCACATTTATACACTTTCACATCCATCACATTGGCCATTCGGCCTTATCACATATATACACTTTCACATTCATCACATTGGCCATTAGGTCTTATCTCATATATACACTTTCACATTCATCACATTGGCCATTCGGCCTTATCACATATATACACTTTCACATTCATCACGTTGGTCACTCGACCCTATCACATATATACACTTTCACATTCATCACGTTGGCCACTCGGCCCTATCACATATATATACTTTCACATTCATCACTTGGCCACTCGGCCCTATCACATATATATATACTTTCACATTCATCACATTGGCCACTCGGCCTATCACATATATATACTTGTACATCAATTTCATCATAACAAAATTGACTAGGTATACTAGTCATTTGTGGCTTATAGCTTCACTTTAATACGGATTTGGTACTTTGATTACCAATGTTTAATCGATAGCTTATAAGCAACTCAAATGGTTTTATTAAGGTTTACAACAAAATCCCAAATTCAGCACAAGTTGTTTTTCCTGAGCAACAGTCATTAAATTATTCGTAAATGGAGCTACGAAACTCCAAATGAAGTGCTGTTAATTTTCCCTGAAAATAGACTCATACATATCTTATCCATATAATTTTCAGAATTTTTGGTTTGGCCAATCAATACCAGATTTTTCTTAAAGTTTCCCCTATTTCACTGTTTGACTAATCTGACCACTCTTCACTACGAATCAACTTTCTCATTGTACGGAATTCAAAATGTGTTCTATTTGATTTAATTTGAAACTAGACTCATTAAGGAGTCTAAGCATATAAATTTTATCTTATAACCATTTTTGTACGAATTATAATGATTTTCTAAAAATAGAACAAGGGATTTCGGAGTCATTCTGACACAGTCCCACACACCTTTAAATATCTCTTTATAGGAAATTTCTTTGCTTCCACGGTCTCTTTTATAAGAAACTAGACTAACTAAGCTTTGATTACATATTTTATTCAGCCTATAATTCCATGCCAACAATTTATAGTGATTTTCTAAAATCATGTTACTGCTGCTGTCCGAAGCAAATTATTACAATTTGCTCTTAAATTTCCAAGTCCAAACACTTATGAACTTACCTTTTGAGTTTAAGACATATCATGGCCACATCATATCTTATTAACTCAACTCATTATGTCCTATTTTGATTGAATTTACTCAACGTTTGATCACTTAAAACTTACCTCGGAAGTGGTCGACGATTAGGTATCCACGGCTATTCGTTTACATTCTCTTTTTCCCCTATCCGACTTTGATCCTCTTTGCTCTTAAGCTAAAGCCGCAGAGCACTTTCGAACACCATCACTCAGCTTGATTGAAGCATCGGATACAAAAACTTTAACCTTCATGTACAATTAATTTCGGCATTCAATCCCCTTAAATTTCAGCTTGTAAAACAATTAATAGCAGTTTAGACATCATAGTCTTCACCCATTTAGACAACATTCTTTAACATCTAAATAGCTCATTTATATATCATTTGTTCATTAACAACTTCAACCATTATTAATATAAATTTACAATCACTTAGATAACATTAATTGTCGTCTAAACAACAATTTTTTTTTGCTGCATTAAAACACTAAACAACAGTCCTTAAAACAACATAAATACACCACTATCTGAACGTCATTAACAACACAATATTCAAACAGCATCAATACCACAATCAGATAGCATAAGCAGGGCAGCAATGAACAATACCAACAAGGTAAAATTCGGACAATGATTTAACATTTTCAACAATTGTCAAACACAAGAGAATAAAAGTTCAAGGAAAGCTCACTAAGGTTCCCAACACCGATTCTACCTATTCAATTTGCTCTTTCCCTTTTCTACTGCAACCTTCTCCTACCTTGTTAGCTAAATACAATCAACCCCAAAGTTACAAAAATGGATTATAACAACACAAGCATTCACTAAATTCTTTTAACACAAGTGAGAAACTCTTCATCTACTAGACATGCAACATTTGCAACTAGAAAAAAAATCTTCTCTTCTCCCACATATTCGTCAAGCTCAAATCAACAATGCAACCAGAATTTGTCAACGAAAAGCTATGGGCAAGGGAGAGTTTAGAAGAGTTACCCTTCTACTTGAAAATTTTAACTTCTAAGCAAACAAATTTCATGGTTTTCCACTACATGCAGCTGCCCTCTCCTTTCTAGCTTCATTCCTTTCTGCCTCTTTTCATTCGGCCAAGAAGAACCGATTTCTTCTTTTCTTTCCTTCTCAAGTCAGGCAATGGGGGGGAACATGGATGAGACAACTTTGTTCTCATCACCCCTCCCTTTTCATTTCTTTATTACTAACCCTTTATTATATTCTTTCTCCCATAACACACTAACACAACATGTTTCCAACATGTTTCACCCCATAACATTTTGTCCACTCTCATGCTCATGGCCGGCCACTACTAATTAGGGGGGAAATTGACATGCAAGTCCACCCTTTTTATTTCATGCACTAATAGATCCTTATTTTTTGACCTATCACATTTCAAAAGTGTCACACATAAGTCCTATTGACTAAATTCACATGCAATTTACTAAATCAAAGCTTAAAACTTTCACACATTCGTATTCACATATAATAGTCATAAAATATGACGGCTAATTATTTTTATGACTCGATTTTGTGGTCCCGAAACCACTTTTCGACTAGGGTCAAATTAGGGGTGTCACAACTCTCCCCCCTTTAGGGATTTTCGTCCCCGAAAATTTCTACCGATGCATAGTTTGGATAACGTCCTCTTATTGAATTATATTCATATAAACATTAGCTCATCGATAGCAATTGTAATTCATTATTGATTTCGCATCGATCTATAAAATCATTTTCTTATCTTAAAACAAATACATAAACATTTCTACAAGTATGCACATATATCTCATTTTCTTGATTTCATAAGCAATAATCACTTAATTTAATTCACAAATGCATTTCAAACACATATTAAGCACATATTAACATGTATAATTCACATCATCAACCCACATATTTGTAACCCAATTTCATTCATGTATAAGCTGTAACCTGACGAAAGTACACATATACTCAAACATCCCAATAAATATCCTTTATAACTCCATCATATCTCACTATTCAACTTAACCTATTTCCAACAGAAAATCAACTTCCACATACCTGAACATTGAATTCATTTAGCACATTTAATCACGTTAACGATACCCGTTGAATCATTCGAAATCATTACGGATACTCATTAAGCACATATAGCTCTTACAATGCCATATCCTAGATATGGTCTTACATATGCTCACATATCGAGCCGATGCCATGTCCAGACATGGTCTTACACACTATCTCAAATCAATGCCTTCGTCCCAGATGAGGTCTTACATGAATTCCACTTCACACACTTAGTGCCCACTGACCGATCTCGCACTCATAATGCTCGATTAAAGGAATTCGCACACACACAGTGCCTCTAATCATTCACACACATAGTGCTCTTATTCATTCGTTATTACACATTGAAATGACTTAACCAAGTCTATAAACATCATGTATGTACACTTTTAAACATATCATCTCATTTAAATTTGAATTCGTATAGTAATGAATACTTAAACTTTGCTCAAATTACCGGCACAAGCCTACTAGGCACGAAGGCCCGAATACACGTCACCAGCATGATGCCTTCGGACCTAGCCCGGATATAACACAGCAGAATGCTCTTCGGGGTTTAGCACGGATATATCACTAGCACGAATGCTCTTCAGAACTTAGCCCGGATACATCACTAGCATGAATGCTCTTTGGGACTTAGCCCGGATATATCACTAGCACGAATGCTCTTCGGAACTTAGCCCGGATACATCACTAGCATGAATGCTCTTCGGGACTTAGCCCGGATACATCACTAGCACGAATGCTCTTCGGGACTTAGCCCGGATCATCGTCGAGACCTTTAGCTCGGATGAAATCTCCACACAAAGCCAGCGAATTTTAATCCGGACATAATCTCTGTAAATAGCCATCGGGTCTTTACCCGGACATAATCTCTTCATATAGTCAGCGGGTCTTTAAACTCGGATTCACATCACTGAGTCTCATACATATTTATTCACATGTTATCATGTTTCACATGGCACAAATCACATTTATAATTTAATCAATTCATTCACATGTAAACATATAACATGATTCTTGACTTTAAGTCATAAATATCATTCAAATCTAATACATGTATGCTTCTTTTACTAAACTTTCAGCTCAATAAGCAATCACACAAAAGCATATATCCCCAATCTCTTCCTTTGTTCATTTCTCTAATAACCTTATTATGATAAGGACAATGGGACATCATTCATCTATCATACATGTATATCATGGCATTTTAAGTTAAATACCAAATTAATTACTCAAAACTTACTTATGTTATAC
>NW_024403334.1:0-16000 GCF_007990345.1 Gossypium hirsutum | reverse complement strand
AATTCAAATATCTTCTAACATATAATTCCTTTACCTGTTTCATTTTTTCATGTGAAATTAGACATAATAAAATTCAATTTGATATGTATTCCATCACCAAATTCAATTGCTATGATTTTAATAAATTTTCAAACTCGCATCAGTGTTGCAGCAGTATTCTGTTTATGGCAAATTTCATCCTTTTTATGAGTTTTTATGCACTAAGTATCTTAATAGTTTTCCTTAACATCAAACATAATCTACACTAACCATTTTCATAATTTATCATTACCAAGCATTTCCTCAACCATTCCACAACCATACCATAAGATCATTTACACAAAATAGGTATATTGCTATACATGCCATACTTAAATTTACAAGCCATTTACCAAAAGTCTTCCGGATAGTGTGACAGAGCCTTTGACCTATCCCGACTCCTGAGCTGGCTTGTCCAAAACTACAATGAGTAAGAAGGAGGGAGTAAGCATAAATGCTGAGTAAGTTCATATGCAAATAATAAGTAACATAACAAACAGTTATACCAATCAACATTAGCATACATCACTAAAACACATATCACATTTTTAATCATTTTTCATCATCTTATTACCTTATAGTGGTTGTATCAATACTCAACCCGAGGGTTAAATACATACCTGTCCAAAATATCCATTTCACATCACTCACCAATACTTCTCTTTACATCTCGAATATTCCTCCATTGAGTAGAACTTTACCCGTTGAACACATTGGAATATAATTCGGATACATGGATAACTTGCATATAAGTGCCACATATTCAATCAAGCAATCATGTAACCCGCCCATAAGCAACTCGGACTCAACTCAACGAGCTCGGGCGTTCGCATCCATAAGTGAACTCGGACTCCACTCAACGAGTTCGGATGCCTAGTTACATCTCACGAACTCGGACTCAACTCAACGAGTTCGGACATTCGCATCCATAAGTGAACTCGGACTCAACTCAACGAGTTCGGATGCTCAACCATCCTAGTGACATGTCACTTGTATCCTAATCTATTCCTAAGGTTCAAACGGGATTTTTCCTCGAACACTTATCCTTGCCGTCTTCCGTAGAATGCCGAAATCAATACTCGGTAACAATTATATTTAACAAGTAGTTCACATAATTTACATATTATTTGAAATTAACCACAAAGCATACATTTCATAATAAAATTCAGCATAACATATAATTAACATCAATAACTTAAAAATAACCATTATGCTACATTATTTACACATGAACTTACCTTGGTACCAAAATACAAAGATTTTGCAATTTAGTCCACAATCTTTTCTTTTCCTCGATTGAGGTCGATTCCACGTCTTTCTTGATTATGGAGCTTGGAAGCTTGAAACAAACCCTAGCTATGGAGAACCCTTGAAATTTCGGCCTAATGAAGAAGATGGACAAAAATTGGCTTTTAATTTTGTTTTTAATTCATTTTAATAACTAAATGACCAAAATACCCTTACTACTAAACTTTCCAAAAATTCCTTCCATGTCCTAATTTTGTCCATGAACTTAAAATTGGTCAAATTGCTATTTAAGACCTCCTCATTAATATTCCAAAACAATTTCATACTAAAAACTTCTAGAATGCAAGTTTTGCAACTTATTCGATTTAGTCCCTACTTTCAATTTAAGCACTTTAGGCATAGAATTTCATCACGAAATTTTCACACAATCATGCAATCATATCATAAACCTAAAAATAATTATAAAATAATTATTTCTATCTCGAATTTGTGGTCACGAAACCACTATTCCGATTAGGCCCTAATTCGGGATATTACAACTCTCCCCCTCTTTAAGGATTTTCGTCCTCAAAAATCTTACCTGTAAACAGATGTGGGTATTGATTTCTCATAGTTTCTTCGGATTCCCATGTAGCTTTTTCTACTCCATGCCTTTGCCACAACACCTTCACAAGTGCAACATTTTTATTCCTTAGTTGTTTGACCTCTCGAGCTAAAATCTTAATCGGTTCTTCTTCGTAGGTCATATCTGGTTGTAGTTCAATTTCTGTCGGTGAAACTACATGTGAAGGATCCGAACGATACCGACGTAACATATATACGTGGAACACATCATGAATCTTCTCTAATTCAGGTGGTAATGCTAGCTGATATGCTACCGGTCCAACTTTTTCAATTACTTCATACGGCCCAATAAAACGCGGACTTAATTTGCCCTTCCGTCCAAATCTAAGGACTTTCTTCCACGGAGACACCTTTAAAAATACTTTATCACCAACTTGAATTTCAATGTCCTTTCGTTTTAAATCTGCATAAGATTTCTGTCTATTTGAAGCAGCTTTCAAACAATCTCGAATTACCTTCACTTTTTCTTCAGTTTCTTTTATTAGATCAACTACATAAATCTGATTTTCCTTGAGTTCAGTCCAATACAAAGGCGTTCGACACTTACGACCATACAATGCTTCATAAGGTGCCATTTTCAAGCTCGTCTGATAACTATTATTGTAAGCAAATTCCACCAACGGTAAGTATCTTTCCCAACTTCCTTGAAATTCCAATACACAACATCTAAGCATATCTTCAAGAATCTGAATTATTCTTTCTGATTGTCCATCAGTTTGTGGATGAAAAGCAGTACTGAAATTTAACTTCGTACCTAACGCGTCTTGCAACTTTTGCCAAAACCGCGAGGTAAACCTTGGATCTCTATCTGAAATAATCAATAATGGTATTCCGTGTAATCTAACAATTTCTCTAATATACAGTTCAGCCAACTTGTTAAGAGAATAATCCGTACGTACCGGGATAAAATGAACCGACTTAGTTAATCTGTCAACTATTGCCCAGATGGCATCTTTCTTTCTTGGAGTCAATGGCAATCCTGAAACAAAATCCATAGTAATCCGATCCCATTTCCATTCAGGAACCACAATAGGCTGAAGTAATCCCGAAGGTACTTGGTGTTCAGCTTTCACCTGTTGACAAATTAAGCATTTGGACACAAACTCTGATATATCTCTTTTCATTCCATTCCACCAATACATTTTCTTCAAGTCATTATACATTTTCTTACTACCCGGATGAATCGAGAAATAACCACTATGTGTTTCCTGTAGGATCTTTTGAATCAATTCCTCATTCTTCGGTACACAAATTCGATCTTTAAACATTAAGCACCCATCAGCACCAATTCTGAAATCTGATCCCGTATCAGCTTCATACTGTTTTCTTTTGGCTAGCAAATCTTGATCATTTTTCTGAGTTTCAGAAATCTCTTGTAAAAACATCGGTCTTGCTCTTAACTCTGCTAGAATCAAACCATCATCTGACACTTTCAACTGAGTGTTCATAACTCTCAAAGCAAACAAAAACTTTCTGCTCAAAGCATCAGCAACCACATTCGCTTTTCCCGGATGATAATCGATAACAAGCTCGTAATCTTTCAATAACTCCAACCATCTTCGCTGTCTCAAATTCAAGTCTTTTTGTGACATCAAGTACTTAAGACTTTTGCGGTCGGTATATACCCGACATTTTTCACCATACAAATAATGTCGCCAAATTTTCAAAGCAAACACCACCGTAGCCAATTCCAAATCGTGAGTAGGATAATTCCTCTCATGAGGTTTTAACTGCCTCGAAGCATATGCCACCACTTTTCCTTCCTGCATGAGCACACACCCCAAACCATTTAGAGAAGCATCACTATACACCACAAATTCTTTACCTAATTCGGGTTGTACTAACACTGGTGCCTCTGTTAATAACTTTTTCAATTCTTCTAAACTCTGTTGACATTCTTCCGTCCATTCAAATTTAACATCCTTTCAGAGTAATCTAGTTATAGGAGCAGCAATTATAGAAAATCCATTTACAAACCACCGATAATACCCAGCTAGCCCCAAAAAACTTCTAACTTCAGTTACATTTTTCGGTGGTTTCCAATCAACAATGGCTGAAATTTTACTAGGATCAACCCGTATACCATCACCTGAAACAATATGACCCAAAAATCCAACTTCCCGGAGCCAAAATTCACTTTTACTAAACTTAGCATACAGCTGCTTATCTCTCAAAGTTTGCAAAACTATCCTCAAATGCTCAGTATGCTCTGTCTCATCTTTTGAATAAATTAAAATATCATCTATAAACACCACAACAAATCTGTCCAAGTATGGCCGAAATATGCGATTCATTAAATCAATAAACACAACAGGAGCATTTGTCAATCCGAATGGCATAACTAAAAATTCATAATGACCATACCTTGTTCTAAAAGCAGTTTTAGGCACATCCGACTCTTTACCCGCAGTTGGTAATACCCAGATCTCAAGTCAATCTTTGAAAACCATGTCGCTCCTTTTAGCTGATCAAACAAATCATCAATTCTTGGCAACGGATACTTGTTTTTGATTGTCACCTTGTTTAACTGCCGATAATCAACACACAACCTCATAGAACCATCCTTCTTTTTCACAAATAACACGGGAGCACCCCAAGGTGAAAAACTCGGTCTCACAAAACCTTTATCAGTCAACTCTTGCAACTGCGACTTTAATTCCTTCAACTCTGCTGGTGCCATTCTATACGGAGCAATCGAAATCGGAGCTGTTCCCGGTATCAAATCAATACCAATTCTACTTCCCTGACTGGAGGCAAACCCGGCAATTCTTCTGGAAATACGTCCACAAATTCACACACAACCGGCACTGATTCAACTTTCTTTTCAACTTCTTTTGTATTAATTACATACGCCAAATAAGCTTCATAACCCTTTCTCAAATATCTCTGAGCCGACATCGAAGAAATCATACTAGATAATGCCTCTGATTTATCTGATTCAACCCGCAGAGTTTCACCATTTCCACATTTTAATTCTATAATCTTTTCTTTGCAATTTATTTTAGCATCATGCAATGTCAACCAATCCATACCCAAAATAACATCAAACTCATCAAACGGCAACAACATCAAGTCGGCCGGAAAGTAATGATCCCGAATCATTAAAGGACATTTCTTGCTTACTTTATCAACTATCACGCATTTGCCTAACGGGTTCGACACTCTAATCATAAATTCTGTGTTCTCAACAGGTATATTCATACTAGACACCAGTTTCATGCATACATATGAATGAGTAGAACCGGGATCAATCAAAGCAATAACATTAACATTATAGAGAGAAAATGTACCGGTAATCACATCAGGTGAGGAAGCATCTTCACGTGCCTTTATGGCATAAGTTCTAGCTGGAGCCCTTACTTCAGATTTAGCTGCTGAATCTCTGGCTACATTCTTGCTGCTTGCTTCATTTCCAGCTTTTCTCGAATATCTTTCTCTCGAGTCTGCACCACTAGCTTTTGTATTCTGAAATTTTTCTTTTTCAGCTCTCTCTGGGCAGTCTCTAATAAAATGATCCGGAGAACCACATCGAAACATTCATTTGCTCTACACAGACCAAAATGATTTCTACCACACCGCTGGCACTCAGGTTTAACAAATCTCGAGTTCCCTACACTGGCTGCCGAAGTAGTCTCGGATTTAGGACCCACATTTTGTTTCCTATAATTCCCATATGATTGCCCAGCTGAAGCTTGGGAACGAGGATTCATATTCCTTGACTTTCTAGGTTGCTGTGAAAATGAACCGCTCATCGGTCTTTTCTTCCAATTTCTAGTCTCAGCCTCTACCTTTTTCTTTTCTTTAAGTAGTTCTTCAGCCTTGCAATCTCGATCAACCAGTACTACCATTTCTTTTAGTTCAAGGATCCCGACAAATACTTTAATGTCTTCGTTAAGCCCGTCTTCAAATCGTCGGCACATCTTGGCTTCTGTAGGAACATATTCCCTGGCATACTTACTTAATCGAACAAACTCTCTTTCATATTCTGAGACTGTCATATTACCTTGCTTTAGCTCAAGAAACTCTTTACATTTCTGATCAATAAACCTTTCACAAATATATTTCTTCCGAAACTCTTCTTGAAAGAATTCCCAGGTTACCCTCTCTTTCGGTACCACCGAAATCAAAGTCTTCCACCAATTATAGGCTGAATCTCTCAACAAAGATGTAGCACATTTCAAACATTCTTTAGGTGTACAAGATAATTCATCAAATACCCGGATAGAATTTTCAAGCCAGAACTCTGCTTTCTCTGCATCATCATCAATATTTGCTCTAATTCTTTAGCCCCTTGTTTACGAATTCTATCAACGGGGTTCTATAAAATTTATCATATCCATACCTTGAGGCATCGGGGGTACAGGTTGAGGAATTGGGGGAGGTGGGGGAGGTCGTACATTTGGGTTCGTACGAACGAACTCAGTGTACCATGCACTCATCATTTGGAGAAAGGCTTCCCGACCCCTTTCTCCTCCTCCCTGACCAACAGTAGGAGGTGGATTTTCAGTCGGCGCTGCTCCTTCAGCCGGAGCTGGCGCATTACTCTCTACTTCATCTATCACAGCAGGATCGGGATCCATTTACTATACAAAAATCTTTTAAAAAGGTCAGAAGTCGTCACACTATCACAATTCATACATATGGCATGTATAGCAAAATCCGTACATACAACACGTAGTACGAGAACCGACTAAACCTGCTCTGATACCACTAAATGTAACGCCCCACGACCGAGACCATCGCCGGAGTCGAGTATGAGGTGTTACTAAGCTTAGTTTAACATTTTTAGAACTTTGGATTATTGTTTCTACATTCACAGCTTTTAAGCAACTTGCCTCACAGTCACAAGAAAAATCATATCTCGAGTTACGAAACTCAAATCAGGATCCGTAAATTTTTCCTGAATCTAGACTCATATACCTATCTACTAAAATTTTTTCTAGAATTTTGGTTGGGCCAATTAGTACAGTTTATTAGTTAAAGTTACCCCTGTTTCAGGACTCGACTGGTCTGACCTCTGTTTACTACGAACCACATTTCTCTCTGTACAAAATTCATATGACTATGAGATTTGTTTCTACTAAAACTAGACTCAATAAGGATTCTGAGGATATAAAATATACCACCTAATTATATCTTTATAATTTATAATGAATTTCTAAAGTTGGAATAGGGGATTCAAAAACTGCTATGACCCTATTTCACTAAAATTCAAATATCTTCTAACATATAATTGCTTTACCTTTTTCATTTGTTTCACGTGAAACTAGACATAATAAGCTTCAATTTTAAATGCATTTAATCATCAAATTCAATTTCTATGATTTTTAATAAATTTTCAAACTCGCATCAGTGTTGCTGCAGTATTCTGTTTATGGCAAATTTCATCCTTTTTATGAGTTTTTATGCACTAAGTATCTTATAGTTTTCCTTAACATCAAACATAATCTACACTAACCATTTTCATAATTTATCATTATCAAGCATTTCCTCAACCATTCCACAACCATACCATAAGATCATTTACACAAAATAGGTATATTGCTATACATGCCATACTTAAATTTACAAGCCATTTACCAAAAGTCTTTCGGATAGTGTGACTGAGCCTTCGACCTATCCCGACTCCTGAGCTGGCATGTCCAAAACTACAATGAGTAAAAGGAGGGAGTAAGCATAAATACTTAGTAAGTTCATATGCAAATAATAAGTAACATAACAAACAGTTATACCAATCAACATTAGCATACATCACTAAAACACATATCACATTTTTATCATTTTTCATCATCTTATTACCTTATAGTGGTTGTATCAATACTCAACCCGAGGGTTAAATAATACCTGTCCAAAATATCCATTTCACATCACTCACCAATACTTCTCTTTACATCTCGAATATTCCTCCATTGAGTAGAACTTTACCCGTTGAACACATCGGAATATAATTCGGATACATGGATAACTTGCATATAAGTGCCACATATTCAATCAAGCAATCATGTAACCCGCCCATAAGCGAACTCGGACTCAACTCAACGAGCTCGGGCGTTCGATCCATAAGTGAACTCGGACTCAACTCAACGAGTTCGGACATTCGCATCCATAAGTGAACTCGGACTCAACTCAACGAGTTCGGATGCTCAACCATCCTAGTGACATGTCACTTGTATTCTAATCTATTCCTATGGTTCAAACGGGCTTTTTCCTCGAACACTTATCCTTCCGTCTTCCATAGAATGCCGAAATCAATACTCGGTAACAATTATATTTAACAAGTAGTTCACATAATTTACATATTATTTGAAATTAACCACAAAGCATACATTTCATATAAAATTAGCATAACATATAATTAACATCAATAACTTAAAAATAACCATTATGCTACATTATTTACACATGAACTTACCTTGGTACCAAAATACAAAGATTTTGCAATTTAGTCCACAATCTTTTCTTTCCTCGATTGAGGTCGATTCCACTCTTTCTTGATTATGGAGCTTGGAAGCTTGAAACAAACCCTAGCTATGGAGAACCCTTGAAATTTCGGCCTAATGAAGAAGATGGACAAAATTGGCTTTTAATTTTGTTTTTAATTCATTTTAATAATAAATGACCAAAATACCCTTACTATAACTTTCCAAAATTCCTTCCATTCCTAATTTTGTCCATGAACTTAAAATTGGTCAATTGCTATTTAAGACCTCCTCATTAATATTCCAAACAATTTCATACTAAAAACTTCTAGAATGCAAGTTTGCAACTTATTCGATTTAGTCCCTACTTTCAATTTAAGCACTTTAGGCATAGAATTTCATCACGAAATTTTCACACAATCATGCAATCATATCATAAACCTCAAATAATTATAAAATAATTATTTCAATCTCGATTTGTGGTCACGAAACCACTATTCCGATTAGGCCCTAATTCGGGATATTACATTATGTGTCCATATAACATGTGCAAATCATATCCATGTATTTCAAATATATTTCCATAATAATTCGTCTCAAATTCAAATTGGCTCATATCAGAACTTTTCCCATTGAACCATTTAAATATTGTTGGATACACGGGTAGCACACACGAAGTGTACAAATCTGTAATCCGTCAATTCATATACAAGTATGCCCATACGAGTATATAATCAGGAAGCTCTTTCGAGCCATGAAACGGGAAGCTCATGTGAGCCATGTAACGGGAAACTCATAAGAGTCGTAATCAGAAAGCTCATGCAAGCCAATATCGAAAAGCTCTGGAGAGCCATTAATCGGGAAGCTCATAAGAGCCAAATAATGGGAAGCTCAAGAGAGCCATTTATTAGGATGCTCATAAAAGCTAAATAACAGGACGCTCTTGTGAGCTGTGGTATGTTCGCAACACAAGTAGAACCACAACCAATTTGGGGAACCCTTAATGACAATGTCATTTGTATCCATCAAATTTCTTAGGTTCAAACGAGACTTAGTACTTGTTAGATATCTTCGGATATGTGATCAATACTTATACATGGTAATTATACATTTCACAAACATAATATTCAATTTAAACAAAGAAACATACAATTTAGTTACACAAACTTACTTTGACAAGTGTTCGTAAACACAAAAGCTACTAATCTGATACTTTCTCTTTTTCTGGATCTAACTTCGTATTGTGTTTATCCGGATCTAAACAAATGCATTTAACTCAATTTAATACAATTCATATTCAATTCAGCCCAATACATATCTTTGGCAAGATTACTATTTTGCCCCTATACTTTTAATTAATTACGATTTTGTCCCTAGGCTCGGAAAATCAATTCATACAATTTAGTCCTTATTCCAAGCCTAGTTGATTTCCATGTATCACAATAGCAGCCCATATATTTCAAAAAATTTAGAATTTTTCCATAAATATTTCAATCTTTTCAATTTAGTCCCTAAATCATAATTTCATTAAAATTCTCTTTACAAAAAGTTGTTTATCTAACAACAACTGTAACAACCTAATTTTAGTGGTGTCGAGAACAGTGATTCGAGATTACTAAATCTGACAATTGAGTTTGAATATTTAAATAAATTAACATTTGTGAGTCAAGTATGGCATTAAAAGTATTTTTTAATTATTGAATTTTGTGATTTAAAAGAATTTATTAGAAAAATTAGGTCGAAAACGAGGTATCGAGACCTCGAATTCATAAATCGAGTCATAAATATTTTTATAAATATTTATGGAGTGTTATTGAGTTAGTATTAAAGTTTCATTAGGAAATTTTAATGTTTTGATAGTTAATTAGTTAAAAACGACTAAATTGAAAAAGGTACAAAACTTGTTAAAAAGATTAAATAGCTCAATTAATGAACGAGAAGGGATTAAAAGGATAATTATACACCCATGGTATTGGCTGGGACGACATAAGGGTAAAAGAAGTAGAAAAATTAGTGTGAACTAAGGGCAAAATGGTAAATTGATTAAAAATAAAAATAAAATAAGTGACTAAATTGAAAAATCTTGACATTTCTTCTTAATTCTCAGCCAAAAATGCCATTTAAGATTTCTATTAAGCTGGTTTTTCATATTTTTGCATCATGTGAGTTCAATTCTTTTTTTTTCTTTGTAATTTTTATGTTTTGTGGCTTTTACAATTAGGTCCAACTATTGAATTTATTTTTTGATTCTATGGGTGATTTTAAAAGTTACCATGAATGAGTACTGGAAGTTAGCTTTAATTTCATTATATGATGATTTTATTAAGTGATTTTAGTAGAAATTGATTTTTAGAACCTAATTGTGAAAAGTTAAAATTAGGGTTTGGTGCTAACATTCTGAATATCAAAGGCTATATAATAGTCTAAAATGATTATAGAAAGTGTTAATTGATAAAAATAAGCTCATTTGGTGAGTTAACTGATCAGGGACTAAATTATAAAAATTATAAAAATTTAAGGTAAAAGTGTAATTTTGAAAATTAAAGGGAATAAATTGTGTATTGAATTAGAATTGAATTAGATGCTAATGAATGAAAAATTTTGTATTTTAGATTAAGAATCCGAAGATAAACGTGGAAAAGAGAAAGTAATGGATTAGTTCTTGAATTTCTACAAATTGGCCAGGGTAAGTTCATACGGTTGAATTTTCATGTTTAATTGTTAATTTAGGAATGATATAATGTATTATTTCATGTTTTTGTTATAGAATTATGATTATTGTGATAAAATGAAAATCGAAGCAACAGTTCAAATTGAGTAAAACGTAGAATTGAGTACAATCGTTTTGTGATCAGTGATGAATTGACAGATAAGACCATGGTGGAACCAAGGCAAAGTGTGGAATGTAAGCCCATGGCTAGGCTGTGGCATTTCAATGAAAAGACCATAACTGGGTTATGACATTGTGAATATAAGACTATGATTGGACCATGGCAGTATATGTGTGTACGTGTAAGACCATAGTTGGGCTATGGCATCGTAATAAAGTGGACGACCATAACGGGGCTATGGTTTTGAAATATGTGCAAGACCATGGCAGGGCCATGGCAATATATGTGTAAGACCATAGTTGGACTATTGCGTTTAACAAACAATATACGCAATTCCATAAGATGTTCTCTAATTTGACAGGTGATGGTAAGTGTTATTTGAATTAAAGTGATGGAATATTGAGCTCTATCAAGTGAATTCATCATTTGAGATTGTGGATGACAATGAGTATTAGTGCAACATTAGTTAAATTGACTTATTATTATGTGTGTTCTGTAAGATTTACATTTTATGCCTATGAACTTACTACGCTTTCATAAGCTTACTCCTATGTGTTTAATGTTCTGTGTAGATTAACAAGAGTTTGAAGGATCGGATCAACACATCGGGCCACAGTATATAGATTTCATCGGTAGATTTTGTAAAACAAATTTTGGTTTATATGTCATGTATAGGTTGGAATGAAAAGAAAGTAAACTTATAATATCGTTATGAATTGCTTCTATACATATATGTCAGTTTATATGCATGTATTTAATAGTATCTAATAGTAAACAATGAATGGAATTACATGGTAAGTTTATGCAAATGAGTAGTGTGATGACAAATTAGGTTTAAGAATTGATATTTGACTTGATTTGGTTGCTTGGTTGGGTTGTATTGGTATAAGGAAATGTTGTATGCAGGTTGATATTGGAAAGGGTGAGAAAAGTGGCCTTAAAATGGCCTATTTTCATCTACACAGTCGTATGTTTTGACAATGCGTGACACACAGCCTGGCACATGGGCATGTGGTCCAACCTTGTGTCCCATGCACCTTAAATTCGAGAAACAAAATACTCAGGACTGAGCACATGGGCAAAGACACGGACGTGTGTCTCAGCCGTATGTGTTACACGGCCTAGAACACGGGCGTGTGTTTTGGCCGTGTGAAAACTACACCTTCACGTTTTGTAAGTCAGAGAGTTACACGGGTTAGGGGCACAGCCGTGTGACTTGTGTCACTTGGCTGTGTGAGCCACACGACCTACCCGCACGAACGTGTGACCCTTGTACATCAGAGAAATTTTTAAATTTCACGAAAATTTTCCTATGTTATTGTAATACCCCTACCCGTATTCATTGCCGGAATAGGGTACGAGGCATTACCGGAGTTTACGAATTAAAATTTTTTTTATATTCAATATAGCCCCTTTATAAATATCTAACCTTTCCTGCAATATTAAATCGAGACCAATCCATATCAACCAAATCAATTCAACATATTTTCAAGATAAATTCATGCATATTTATAAGATAACGTCATCACATATCTAAAACCAGGTTTGTTAACCATACTAATGGCTAACTTTACATTCATTTCACGTTAACATTTACTTTGTTAGCTTATACATGCCATTGATTTCCAAAATAAAGTTTCTTTATATACCGAAATCCTGAGGTTGACAATGTGATGTGTCTCCGACCAAATCTGACCTCCGAGCTCTTAACACTACAAAACAGGGAAAAAGGAAACGGGGTAAGCACTTTGTGCTTAGTAAGCTCATGTAACAAGAATTATACTTACCTAATATTTTCAATACAATATAATAAACATTCATATATCCATTCAATGCATTATTACCCTAACATGCACAAACTCAACATTCAAGTTAGTACAATAATTTCCATGTATCAATAATATATATACTGTAATATCCTGATTTTGGGCCTAGTCGGAATAGTGGTTTCGAGACCACAAATCTGAGATAAAAAGAATTTTTTTATAATTATTTTGAGGTCTATGATATGATTGCATGATTGTGTGAAAATTTCGTGAAGAAATTTTATGCATAAAGTGCTTAATTTGAAATTAGGGACTAAATTGAATAAATTGCAAAACTTGTGTTCTAGAAGCATTTTGCATAAAATTGAATTAGATTATTAATTAGAGGTCCTTACAGAGAAATTTGACCAATTTGTAAGTCTATGGACAAAAATTGGACATGGATGGAATTTTTGGAAAGTTTAGTAGTAAGGGCATTTTGGTCATTTAGATATTAAATGAAATTATGTAGTATAGGAAGTTGTAGATAAAATGGAATAAAGACGAGGTATCGAGACCTTGAATTCATAAACCGAGCCATAAATATTTTTAGAAATATTTATGGAGTGTAAATAAGTTAGTATTAAAGTTTCGTCAAGAAATTTAAAAGTTTCGGTAATTAATTAGGTGAAAAGGGCTAAATTGAACTAAGTGTAAAATTTGTGAGATGTGATTAAATAGCTTAAGTATTTAAAAAGATGGATTTAAAGAGCAATTAGACCCAAAGGTTAATGGCTGGACGGTTTGGGTATGAAATAAGCAAGAAAACAATGTGAACAAGGGGAAAAATTGGAAATAGCATAAAAGTTAGTAATTAAATAATGATGTAATTGAAAAATCTAGTCATTTCTTCATCTTTCTCAGCCAGAAACACCGTAGCAGGTCTCCTATGCTGGTTTTTCATATTTTTGCACCATGTAAGTTCAGTTTTTACTTTTTCTTAGTAATTTTTATGTTTTGTGACTTTTACAATTAGGTCCAATCATCTAATTCATTAGTTTTTGATTTGGTGGATGAAATTGGAAGTTCCCCTGGCTGAGTAAGGGCAGTTTATGATGAATTATTATGAAATTGAAGTTCTAATTTCATATTAAGGTTGTTTTATTAAGTCATTTTGATAGAAAATGGTATTTAGGACCTAATTGTGAAAACAATTGTGAATTAGATGTTGGTGTTGAAATTCAGAATATCAAAGGTTGTGAAATAGTTTATAATGATAAAATAAAGTGTTAATTGAGAAAAATTAGTTCAATTTATGGGTGAATTGAGTAGGGACTAAATTGTAAAAACTGTAAATTTTGGGGTAAAAGTGCAATTTTGAAATTTGAACAGCATAAATTGTGAAGTGAAATAGAAATCAAATAAATGCTAATGAGTAGAAATAATTTATATTATAGATCAAGAGAAACGAGATTCAAGTCGTGATCGAGGGAAAAATAAAGTTTACGAGGAATAAGCTCGATTGCTAATATTTTATATCGAGGTAAGTTCATATGATTTTTAATAATGCAATGTATAATTTAATGTTTTGAAATGAAAATTTCATGAATGATATAGTATATTATTGCATATAAAATGTCATTAAACTGTGATAATTGTAAAATGATATTTGAATAAAAGTACAAATTAAATGGAACAACGGACTTGAGTACTTTCATTCAGTGGCTAAGACGAATTGACGGAAAAGACCATGGTTGGACCATGGCAGCATGTGAAATGTGATTTCCGTATAAGACCATAGCTGGGCTATGGCTTCGGAGAAATGTGATATGTGCTTCCGTATAAGACCATATCCGGGATATGGCATCGGTGTGATATGTGCTACTGTATAAGACCATATCTGGGATATGGCATCAGTGTGATATGTGATCCGTGTAAGACCGTGGCTGGGCTATGGCCTCGGTATGTGATATGTGACTATGTGCAAGACCATAGTTTTACTATGGCATTGTGATAATGAGGTACTCAATTCCGTAATCGTTCCCTAATTTGATTATGAATGAAAATGTAAAATGACCCGAAAAGATTAAGAATTGGTGAATACTATGAAAATGACACGATTTGGAATAAGTTCTTGATACTTGATGACATTGAGATTATGGATCTATGCTTATGAAGCTTAATTATGTGTTCTTACCATGATGGATGAAATGATATTGTATGGATTTAGTGAATAATAGTGGTGAATGAATAAATATGGCCTTGGCAGTTTTGGGTTACTGCAGTAGTGTATATTTTGAAATTCACCATAAATTGTAGAAACTGAGTTAAGGGCTGAATAAAATATGAGATTAAAGCCTGATGAGTTTAGTTTCATATAGAGTAAACGGTGCATGCAATTGGATTTTATGTTATAAGATATTTAAATTGTTGTGAGACAGAGTTTGAATGATTCGAGATCCCCTGTTCTGATTTTAGAAAATCATTAGAAATTGTACAAAAATAATTATGAGTTTTAATTTATATATTTAAAATCCTTATCGAGTCTATTTTCAAGAGGGATAGACGGGAACATCATCCAAGTCCCGAATTATGAGATAAATAATTTTTAGTGAAGAGAGATCAGAACTGTTGGACAGCGAAACAGGGGAAACTTTAATGAATAAACTGTACTAAATGGTTAAACCAAAAATTATGGAAATTTTATGGCAGAAAGGTATTATTTAGTAAATGTATCTTGATAAAACAGTTTAAGCTGAGTATGTATAATTGTACAATTGTGGTGTTTTATCTTAAAAGCATGTTGGTAATTGCTTATTAATTTCATATGGACTTACTAAGCATTTATGCTTACTCCCTCCTTTTCATTCCTTGTAGTTTTGATAAGCCAGCTCGGAAATCGGGAACGGTCGGAGGCCCACTCACACTATCCGTATACCATCTTGGCGTAATGGCTTGTATATTTTGAGTATGGCATGTATAGCATTATAATCATTTTGCATATATGGTCTTATGATAGGGATATTGAGTGGTATGGAAATGTTTGGTAATGATTAGCCATTGGAATGGCTAATCATGATCATATTTGGTGTTATATATGCTAAATTGCTAGCTA
>NW_024403333.1:0-16043 GCF_007990345.1 Gossypium hirsutum | reverse complement strand
AAATTTCAGCCATACTTAACTGGAAGGCTCTGAGAAATATTACTGAGGTTCGGAGCTTTTTGGGACTTGCCGGTTACTACAGACGATTTTGTAAAGGGTTTCTCGATGATAGCCACACCAATGACGAAACTACTTCAGAAAGATGTTAAGTTTGAATGGACAGAAAAATGTCAGAAAAGTTTCGATCAACTAAAAACTTATTTGACTGAAGCTCCAGTACTAGTGCAGCCCGAATCAGGCAAAAGAGTTTGTCATTTACAGTGATGCATCCTTACTTGGGTTGGGTTGTGTATTGATGCAAGAAGGTCGAGTTGTAGCTTATGCGTCGAGGCAATTGAAGCCACATGAGAAAAATTATCCAACCCATGATCTTGAATTAGCTGCCATCGTATTCGCTTTGAAAATATGGCGACATTACTTATTTCGTGAGAAGTGCCATGTATTTTCGATCACAAAAGTCTCAAATATTTGATGACTCAAAGAGATTTGAATCTGCGACAAAGACGTTGGCTCGAGTTGTTTAAAAGATTATGAGCTTGTCATTGACTATCACCAGGGAAAGGCTAATGTGGTTGCGGATGCTTTAAGTCGTAAATCACTGTTTGCTTTACAAACAATGAATGTACACTTGTCTGTTCTATCCGATAATGTGTTAGTAGCAGAATCAAAGGCCAAACCATTGTTGATTCATCAAATTCGTGAAGCTCAGAAAGTCGATGATGAATTGGTCGCAAAACGGGCTGAATGTGTTTCGAATAGGGAATCAGAGTTTCAAATTGATGATGACGATTGTTTTAGGTTCAGAAGTCGTTTGTGTGTTCCAAGAAATTCAGAACTTATTTCGATGAACTTGAGCGAGGCTCATAGTAGCCGAATGTCTATCCACTCGGTAGTACAAAAATGTACAATGATTTGAAACGTCAGTTTTGGTGGCCTGGTATGAAACGAGACATTTCTGACTTTGTTTCGAAGTGTTTGATATGTCAACAAGTGAAAGCGGAACACCAAGTGCCTTCGGGATTACTTCAGCCGATCATGATACCCGGGTGGAAGTGGGATCGAGTCATGACAGATTTTGTATCTGGATTGCCATTGTCATCAAGCAAGAAAGATGCGATCTGGGTTGTTGTTGATAGACTGACAAAGTGGGCTCATTTTATCCCTGTACGTACAGATTATTCTCTTGGCAAGCTAGCTGAAATGTATGTATCCCAGATTGTAAGGTTACATGGAGTACCAATTTCTATTGTGTCAGATAGAGATCCGAGACTCACATCGCGATTTTGGAAGAAATTGCAAGAAGCTTTGGGTACCAAGTTGCATTTTAGCATCTCTTTTCATCCCCAGACTGATGGTCAATCCGAGCGGATAATTCAGATACTCGAGGATATGTTGAGATGTTGCATCCTTGAGTTTAGTGGTTCATGGGAGCGGTATTTACCTTTGATTGAATTTGCTTACAACAATAGTTTTCAATCAAGTATTAAGATGGCACCTTACGAGGCTTTGTACGTTCGTAAATGCCGTACACCATTGTTTTGGACCGAGCTCGGTGAAAGTAAAATTTTCGAGCAGAAAGTAAAAATAATTCGTGAAAGTCTAAAGGCAGCATCAGATCGTCAGAAGTCGTACGCGGATTTAAAACGAAGAAATATTGAGTATCAGGTGGGAGACAAAGTGTTTCATAAAGTTTCACCTTGGAAAAAGATACTCAGATTTGGCCGTAAGGGCAAACTGAGTCCGAGGTTCATAGGGCCGTATGAAATATCCGAACGAGTTGGTCCAGTGGCATATAGATTGATTTTACCCCATGATCTCGAAAAGATTCACAACATTTTTCATGTTTCGATGATTCGACGTTACAGATCTGATCCTTCGCACATAATTAATCCCTCCGAGGTTGAAATTCAATCCGATATGAGTTATGAAGAAGAACCGATTCGTATCCTAGCTCGTGAAGTGAAAGAGTTGCGAAACAAAAGGGTTCCGTTAGTAAAGGTGTTATGGCTCAAACACGGGATCGAAGAAGCTACTTGGGAAACCGAGAACTCTATGAAAGAACGATACCCAAACCTATTTACCGGTAAGATTTTCGGGGACGAAAATTTCTTAAAGTGGGGGAGAATTGTGACAGCCCTAATTTGACCTTAGTCGGAAAGTGGTTTCGGGACCACAAAACCGAGTCGTAAAAATAATTAACCATTAAATTTTGTGTTTATTGTATGTGAAAAAGGCATGTGTGAAAGTTTCATGCTTAAATTTTTGTCATTTGTATGCGAAATAATTAAATAGGACTTATGTGAGAAAATTTAGAAATGTGTTAGGCAAATGTTGAAGTGACTTATTAATGCATGTTATAAAAATGATGGGTTTGCATGTCAAATTTCCATTATGATAAGTAGTGGCCGGCCATGATGGGATTATATACATATAATATGTATTAATTATTAGTTAGTAGCCTTATATCTTATAACATAAATAAATAAAAAGGAAAAGTAATGAAAATAAGGAAAGGAAGGGTGATGAAAACAAATCTTGAATTTTTGGTTCTTCTTGGCCGAATGTAAAGAGGAAGATGGCTGAAACAGGGGAGAATTTAACTAATAAACTGTACTAATTGGCCCAACCAAAAATTCTAGAAACAAATTAGTAAATATATGTATGAGTCTAGTTTCAGGAAAAATTTACGGAATTGGATTTCGAATTTTAGAACTCGAGATATGATTTTTAGAGTGACTGTGATGCAGTTAGCCAGCTCGTCTGGAAATTTTAAAAATGAATTGTATGAGCTGTTTAAGTAAGGAATTAAGTCCGTTAGCACCTCGTGTTCGACTTCGGCAACGGTCTCGGGTACGGGGTGTTACAATTTTCTTGTTCAAGAGTTCTACTTGATTAGAGAGCATGGTGATCGAATCGACGTTATAAACGCCGACTGTTTTCGTTGGCTTTGTTCTCATGACTTGCCACTGATAATTCTTCAGTGACATCTCTTCTATAAATTCATAAGCATCTTTAGGTGTCTTATTATTGATGGTTCCGCCAGCAGCTGCGTCAACCATTTTTCGAGTCGAAGGGTTCAGGCCATTATGAAACATTTGAATCTATAGCCAGAGTGGTAACCCATGGTGAGGGCATCTTCTTAAGAGGTCCTTGTATCTCTCCCATGCATCTAGAGTGTTTCTAAATCCATCTGCACAAAAGAAGAGATACAATTACGTAATTTAGCCATTTTAGCCGGTGAAAAATATTTTAATAAAAACTTTCGGTCATTTATTCCCAAGTAGTAATTGACCCTCGTGGTAACGAATTCAACCATTGTTTAGCTTCGTTTCTCAACGAAAAAGGAAATAACTGAAGGGGAATGGCGTCATCAGAAATGTCATTAATTTTAAATGTATCACATAGTTCCAAAAAGTTTGCCAAGTGAGTAATGGGATCTTCGTCCTACAAACCATCAAACTGAACAAATTACTATATCATTTGAATTGTGTTAGGTTTCAGTTCAAAAGTATTTGCAGCTACAGCAGGTCTAACTATGCTCGATTCAGTTCCTGTTAAAGAAGGTTTAGCATAATCATACATAGTGCGCGGAGTAGGATTTTGATTGACAACAATCGCAGGAGGTAGCAGATTTTCTTGGTTTTCAGTCATCTCCTCTGTTGTGGTTGAAGTATCCTCCTCTTACTCTTCCTCTGTGTATCGTAAGCTTCGCCTTATTTCTCTTCAATTTCTGTGAACTATGCGATCGATCTCACTATCAAACAGTAATGGTACTGACGAATTTCTTTTGGCCATAAACTAGAAAAACCTGTCAGAAGAAAATAAATGAAGGATTATAAAAGAAAATAAAAATAAAAATTTCAATTTCAATGAAAGTAAAATGGCTAAAGTAATAAAAATCGAGTGTTTCTAATATCTTAGATCCCCAGAAACAGCGCCAAAAACTTGGTACGTGATATTCGCAACAGGTTTTAAAAATTTATAATTAAGCGTTCTTAAAACTAACTATTATCACGATGAAGGCAAGTGTACCTATCGAACAGTAGTATAGCTTTAGCAAGATCGGATTGTCAAACCCAAGGGAACCAAGATTACTAGTAATTACTTTCTTTTTATTATCTAGCCTAAAAATTGAGGGATTTGTTTATCTAAATTAATTAACTAAACTAAGAGTGCAGAGAGAGAAATTGGGGAAAAGCTTTTGGGATTATTCGATTGATTAAGACAATACCCAACAAAAAATCCACCTAGACTTCACTTGTTATTTGACTCTAAATCAAACGATTTATTCATTTGACTTGATCCGTAGAAATCCCTAAGTTATATTATTATCTCTCTCGAGACTAATAACGTCTAACCCTAGGTTGATTAATTGAAATCTCTTTCTAATTAACACCTAGTGTTGCATTAACTCGATCTATGGATCCCCTTATTAGGTTTCACCCTAATTCGACAAAATCTTATCACCCTATCTCTAGGCATGCAATCAACTCCACTTAATTATAACAAATTTACTCTTAGATAGGGTCTATTCCTTCTCTGAATAAGAGCATTAACTCGAATCAATATCCTAGAAGATTAAAACCAGAATTAAGAACACATAATTAAGAACAAGTCAAATATTTATCATACAATTCAGATAATAATAACAAGATCTGTCTTAGGTTTCATTCCCCTTAGGCATTTAGGGGGTTTAGTTCATAATTATAGAAGAAAACATCTCAGAAGAATAATGAATACAAAACATAAAGAAAACCCAAAACCACTGGATGGAAATTGAAGGGAGATCTTCAGTCTTGATGATAAGTCCGGCTTCTGAGATGGACCAATCGGCTTCCCTTGAGTAATTCCTTGCTTCCTACTCTACGTCCTCCTTCTACGTGCCTCCTAAGGTGTTTAAATAGGCTTTAGAATGCCTAAGAGCCCTCAAAATTAGCCTTTTTCGAATAGGGTTATACTTGGGCTCGACAGGAACACGCCCGTGTGCGATTACTCCAGCCGGTGGTCAAGGCTGTTGAATAGGCACGGACGTGTAGTCTACTTGTGGAAGTCGTGCTTGAATCCTACCAAAGGGACACGGCCGTGTGACACACCCATGTGAGGAAGTCTAGGCCATGTTGATTTCCCATGTGGGTCTATTTTCTCCGTTTTCGGCCTATTTCTCGCTCTTTTTAATCTCCTATGCTCACATAAGTATAAAATATGAAATTAAAGAATTATGAGCATCGAATTCACCAAATCTAAGGAGAAACCATCCATAAATGTGCTGAGCATGGGATAAAAACACCTACCAATACAGTTTACTGAATTAACTCGATTACCAAAAAGAAAAAAAATACCAAAAGAACTCTTAATTTACCAACACAACATTTACCTTCAAAAGCGAATGGTAGAACCAAGAAGCGAAACACCATGACTGGAAGATGCAAAATTCGATTGGAAGAAAAACACAGGAACACAATAAAATTTGGGAATTTTGGAGGAGAGAAAAAAATTTTGGAAAAAGAAAAGGAATAAGATTAAATCGGATAATATCATATTCTCCCAACTTCCTCCTCTCTAACCCCTCAATCTTAAACACTACAGACTTTTAATTCCACCAAAAATCTTATCACAGAATCAAACCAACATTTACCTATGCTCTCGTACGGATTCAAACACAGGACCTCCAACACACCAGTTCCCTTACCACTCGAACCAACATGCTCATTCTGATATGAATGTATAGATAATTTAATAAAAGCCCACTGAACAAGGATAAGGCTTAGGTTTAAAAGTAACCAAAATTGACAGAATTGAGACTTGAACCCAAGACCTCTTACACACATCCAGAACATTTAACCATAGAAGCAAATACACAGTTGTGTTAGAATTTATAGAAGCAGAAATAAATTATTTGGGGCGTTCCAACTCTTACCCCTAAAAGAAATTTCAACCAAAAAATTTACCTAATCAGAATAAATAAAGATACTACTGATGCATCGAGTCCTCAGGTTCCCACGTGGCCTCCTCAATACCATGGTTCTACCGCAGAACCTTCACCAAAGGAATGGATTTCTTCCCTAGAATTTTAATGTCTCGATTCAGAATCTGAATCAGCTCCTCTTCAAAGGTTAAGTCTGTTCTAACGTTGATCTCCTTAACAGAGACAACATGAGATGGATTCGACCAATACCTCCTCAACATCGAAACATGAAAGACATTGTGAATACGATCCAACTCTAGAGGTAGCTCCAATTGATAAGTGATTGGTCCCACACGCTTCAGAGTCCAATACGACCCTATAAACCTAGGGCTTAACTTGCCCTTACAGCCGAATCTTAGAACCTTCTTCCACGGTGAAACTTTAAGAAACATGAAGTCCCCCACAGAGTACTTAATATCACGCCTTTTCAGATCAACATAAGATTTTTACCTATCAGAAGCTGCTTTCAGATGATCCCGAATCAGCCTAACCTTATCCTTGGACTCAGTCAAGACCCAATACTCGACGTTCACCCAACTCAGTCCAACACAGCAGAGTACAATACTTACGACCATACAATGCCTCGTAAGGTGCCATCTGGATGCTAGACTAGAAACTGTTATTATAGGAGAACTCAGCTAGCAGCAGATAATCCTTCCAACTACCTCAAAAATCAATCACATAACTTCGAAGCATATCCTCCAGTATCTGAATCACCTTTTAAGATTGACCATCAGTTTGAGGATGGAATGCAGCACTGAGGTCCAATCTCAAACCCAGAGCCTCGTGCAATTTCTTTCAGAACCGAGAAGTGAAGCGTAGATCTCTATCAGAAATAATCGACACAGGAACCCCATACAGTCTTACAATATTAGAAATGTAGAGTTTCCCTAGGTTCTACAGAGAATAGTCAGTCTGAATTGGAATAAAGTGGGCAGACTTGGTCAATCATATCTTCGAACTCTAAAACACAATAGCGAAGCATATCTTCGAGAACCTGAATCATTCTTTTAGATTGACCGTTGATTTGCGGATGAAATGTGTACTAAATTTCAACATTATGCCCAAAGCCTCTTGCAACTTTTTCCAAAATTGAGATGTTAACGTTGGATCTCTATCCGAAATAATAGAAATTAGCACCCTATGCAATCTAACAATCTTAGCAATGTACATTTTAGCTAGCTTATCAAGTGAATAGTCAGTACGTACCGAAATAAAATGAGCCAATTTCATCAATCTATCAACAACGACCCCAACAACATCTTTTTTCTTTGACTCAGAGGTAATCTAGTTACGAAATCCATCGTAATTCTGACCTATTTCCACTCAGGAATCATCACAAGATGAAGTAAACCCGTAGGTACTTGATGGTTGGCCTTTACTTGTTAACAAATTAAACATCTCGATACGAATTCGGAAATATCTTGTTTCATACCAAACCACCAATACAATTTCTTCAATTCATTATACATCTTTGTACTTCTTAGATGAATAGACAAACAACCACTGTGTGCCTCGTGAAGAATTTTATGAATAAGCTCAGTATGTCTCGTTACACAAATCCTACCTCTAAACATCAAACAATCATCGGTCCCAATCTGATAGTCTGGATCACTAGTCGATTCGCACTGAACTCTTTTAGCTTGAAGTTCTTTGTCACATTTCTGAGCTTCACAAATTTGCTAAAGAAATAATAGTCTAGCTTTTAACTCAGCTAGAATCGAACCATCATCAGATAAAGTTAATCGCATATTCATTGCTCTCAATGCAAACAAAGAGTTCTTACTTAAAATATTGACGACTACATTTGCCTTTCCTGGATGATAGTTGTGACAACCCAAATTAGACCCTGGTCGGAATGTGGTTTCGAGACCACATTACCGAGCCAAAAATTTATTTTCGTGTTTTAAATTGCATAAATTGTTGTGTGACAGTGAATGCATGAGAAATTAAATGCTTAATATTAGCATTAGGATTGTGAATTCATTCAAAAAGGACCTAGTTGACGAAGTTAGGAAAGATGATAGATGAATTATAAGGATCAATTAATAATAGGTTGAGGAAGCATGGTTTTGCATGTCAATTTGCCCATAAAATTTATGGTGGCCGGCCAAGGAGTGATAATGCTCCACTCATTCTAATTTAAAATGTTTCTTTGGTGAACAAATGATGGGATTAATAATAGAAAAGGGAACAAAAAAAAATGGGTGTCGTACTTGCCATCACCTAGCCGAAAAACCAAGAAAAAGAAGGGGAGAAAGGAACTTGGGAGGGATTCGGCCATTGCTTGCCTAGGGAGAGTGTTTGATGTTGTGGCATGAAAAATGAGGGAGTTTGAATGCTTAATAAGGAGGGAAGAAGGAGTGTTCATATTTTCTTTCTTTTGCAATTGTTCTAACTAGAGGAAGAAGGGGAAACAAGATTCGGCCAAGGTGGTCCTTTAGACCAAGGTATGTTTAATGTTGTCTTAGAGATGCATGCATGTTTTAAATAGCCCATGTTCAAACCTTGAATCTTGTTGATAACATGAGCAATCGGTCATGAGAAAGTGTTCAAGGAATGGTTGTTGTTCATGTTATTTGGATGAGAAATGGTGAGTTTTGTTGTTTCATGTTAAAGTTAGGTGAATGATGATAGAGGAGTGTTTGAACTATAAAAAAAAAAAAGAAGAAGAATCGGCTACCTTGTTATGAGCTAGGGCCGAATGTGAGTTTGGTTGTGTTTGAATATTACATGCTTGGTAGAATGGTGGATGAAGGTGCCGAATGTATGTTGGATTGATAGAGTCTTCAAATTGATTTTATGTGTGTATGCATGACCGAATATACGTGGTCACATGAGTAAGGAAGTGAGTTATTTGATATGTGGTAAAAGTTAAGTACTAAATCGAAGGTTGCTAAAAATTGCCATTTCTTAGCCGAATATGTGCTTGATCAATGAAGGAATTGTTGAAGAATATAGGTGAACTTGGTGAGAGCAATCGGCCTAGTGTATAAATGATATGAAGATTTTAGGAAATTGTTTTGGTTAGGTGCATGTATGATTAAGTATATTCGGCAATATACTTAAAGTGGGTACATGATATTACATTATAATTATTGAGCTTAAGTATATGGATATGTGTATATGTGGTCATATAATGACGTCTTGGTTTGAAAATTTAATGATGTGTGATTGCCGAATGTGATAAATAAATTCATGTTATTGGGTTAAATATTGAATACTCTTATTTGTATTATTTAAGCTCAAGAACCTAAAGGAGAGGCGTCCAACAAGGGAAAATCGAAGGTCATCGAGTAGCCGACTCGGAATTATTTTACCCAACATAAGGTAAGTCATTAAGCATGTAGTGGGTATTATTTCAAATGGTCATAATGTGTATGTATTGATGCTGATTGGAATGAATAAATATACATATATATATATGCATGTACGTATGTGATGATGAAATTGTTGAATGAATGAAAAGAGGTAAGATGTACTGAGTTGTTGATCTCGGCACTAAACGTGCGGGATAACCATTTATGACCATGAGATTGGCGCTAAGTGCGCGGGATTAAATTGTACAGCACTAAGTGTGCGATTCGACTATGTTGCACTAAGTGTGCGAAATGAATATGATGCACTAAGTGTGCGAATTGACCATGCGGCACTAAGTGTGCGAGTCTAACTATGTAGCACTAAGTGTGCGATTTGATTACGTGGCACTAAGTGTGCGAGTTGATTGTATAGCACTGAGTGTGCGGGCTCAATATACATTCGTGAATCATTATGGACACTATGTATGCGACACTATTGAGTCGATCGCGGACAGCGGGTCGGGTAAGTGTCTTGAGCACGTGGTTAATAGGTGCTATGCTTATACTTGGTGTTGAGCTCGGTAAGTTCGAACCTATGTGACAACTATACTTGAAGTCACGTACATAAAATTTATCGTAGGATGGGTGAAAGGCCGTATGTCGTTTGATTGTAACGAAAATAAATTGATTTATGAAATGCTTCAATGTCCTATTGATGAGTATATGAATGTGAATGCATGAATTGATATGAAATTGAATCGATAGGTTGGAGGAACTATGGCATGGTTCGGTATGGATGGAGTAAATTGTCTCGTTCATTTTGTTTCCTCTTGTGATAATGTTATTGATGATGGTAGAGCATTGCTTATGACTTACTGAGTTATAAACTCACCCGTGTTTCCTTGTCACCCATTATAGGTTGCTTGGACTCATCTATTTTTGCGGGGTCGGGCCGTCATCGAAGTCATCACACCGGATAGCAAGTTTTGGTACTTTCTTCTTAGTGTGTTAGAAGATCATTTTGGCATGTATAAGCTAGTACGTTGTGTTTGAATTATGGCATGTAAACTTTAAGCCATGCGAAAATGGCACGAATGTTCGATTGAATTGGATCAAGGGTAGGCATGAAATGACCTAGTTACTTTCGTAACAGATGCTGGCAGCAGCAGTGTCATGAGATTGAAAAATCACTAAAAATAGTAGGAGTGGAATTAATTGATGAATAAATTATGTAATCGAAGCTCGATGAGTCTGCTTTCATGAGGAAGTAACGAAAGATCATATGGGCAGTATATTAAGAGATAATCAGATTTTTGTGGGACAGGGCCAGAACGGTTTCTGGATTCCCTGCTCCGACTTTGGAAATTCATTATAAATTAACCAGAGATAATTAGGGGTCGTACCATATATGTACAGATTCCTCTCTGAGTCTAGTTTTCATAGAAACAAACGGCACCAGTATTGAAGCCCCGTGCAGGAGATATCCAAGTCGTAATGGGCAAAGGTCAGTGTAGTCGACCCCTGCAACTTGGGGGACTTTGACTAATAAACTGTACTAATTGGCCCAACCAAAAATTCTAGAAAAAAATAATAGATGGGCACATGAGTCTAGTTTCTGGGAAAAATTACGAAACTGATTTTCGAGTTACGAAACTCAAGATATGATTTTTAAAACGACTAGTACACAGATTGGGCAGTGTCTGGAAAATAATTTTGTAAGGGTTAAAGCCAGTTAACACCTCGTGTCCGACTCCGATGTCGGTTTCGGGTTCGGGGTGTTACATTTTATTGGTATCAGAGCTATGGTTTAGTCGGTTCTAGGACTCCATAGCACGTATGAGTCTAGCTATACATGCCATAATGTTAATGTTTAAAAGGGTGATGACTTCTGACGGTTGAAATGTTTTTGTCTTGATTAGTAAATGGATCCCGGTGAAGAAAGAACCCTAGCGGATGACGTTGAGAGCGTAGCGGCTGCTCCTGCACAAGGGACGCCGCCTGTTGAACCTCAGTCATCTGCGAATAATCAAGGTGAGGGGGCTAAACAAGCCTTCTTTACCATGATGAATGAGTGGGTCGCGCAGTATGCCCGAGCCAACCCGGCTGTCCAAAATTCCCAAATTTGAATAATCCACCCCAAGAGCCTGTAATGCCATCAGTCGCTGATCCTGTGAGGCTGAGTAAGCCACCGGTAGACTTGATTAGGAAGCGTGGGGCCGAGGAGTTCAAGGCCATAGTAACTGATGATGCCGAAAGGGCCGAGTTCTGGCTTGATAACACCATTCGGGTGTTCGATGAATTGTCATGCACACCCGATGAATGTCTAAAATGTGCTGTATCTTTGTTGCGAGACTCAGCCTACTATTGGTGGAGGACCTTGATTTCCATAGTCCCGAACGAGCGAGTAACTTGGGACTTCTTTCAAACGGAATTCCGGAAGAAATTTATTAGCCAGCGGTTCATTGATCAGAAGCGTAAGGAGTTCTTGGAACTCAAGCAAGGCCGTATGACTGTATCTGAATACGAACATGAATTCGTAAGACTTAGTAGGTATGCCCGGGAGTGTGTAGCTGATGAGGTTGCTATGTGCAAAAGATTTGAGGAAGGATTGAATGAAGATTTAAAGCTACTAATGGGTATTTGGAAATAAAGGAATTGTAACACTAGTCGAACGAGCCTGCAAGGCGGAGGAACTTGGAAAGGAGAAGAGGAAGGCTGAATTTGAAGCTAGAGATTATCGTAAAAGATCGACGGGTAAAGCTCCGTTCTCAGCTGTGAAGAAGTTCAGGGAGGACATTAATAAGTCGAGGGCGACTGCGGGAATTTCCATCAGGGCAAGACCATCGATGGGCTCCCGAGCTACTTCGGTAGCTAGTGTGGGCAATAATCGTCACGAGAAACCTGAATGTCCCCAATGTGGAAGACGACACCTAGGTGAATGTTGGGGCAAGTCTACTAGCAGGGCTGTTACGGGTGCGGTTCGAAGGACCATCTCATTAGAGATTGCACGGAGCTGGATGAGAAGAATAAGATTCAAGGTGCAAGACCTAGTGGAGTGACATCTAGAGGTAGACCACCGAGAATTTTGGAGGCAGGGGTGGTAGTCAGAGGGGGGCTTCTGATACGGCCGATCGCGCCGAGAACCGTGCTCCTGCTAGAGCATATGCCATTCGCGCACGAGAGGAGGCATCCTCCCCCGACGTCATCACTGGTACCTTCACTCTCTTTGATACTAATGTGATTGCATTGATTGACCCTGGTTCTACTCATTCATATGTATGCGAAACCTTAGCAACCAGTAAGACTCTACCTGTTGAGTCTACTGAGCTCGTAATTCGAGTATCAAACCCTTTGGGCCAATGCGTACTTGTTGATAAAGTGTGTAAGAGATGCCCTCTAATAATCCGAGAATCCTGTTTTCCGGCTGATTTGATGCTTTTGCCGTTCGACGAGTTTGATGTTATTCTTGGTTTGGATTGGTTAACCGCGCATGATGCGGTTGTAAATTGCAAAAGCAAGACTATCGACTTGAGGTGCGCAAATAACGAAATAATCCGAGTTGAGTCTGCGGACTTAAGGGGGTTGCCAGCTGTAATATCAGCAATGTTGGCCCAGAAATATGTAAGGAAAGGGTGCGAAGCATACCTCGCGTATGTACTTGATGACAAGGAGTTAGAAAAGAAACCCGAATCGGTGCCGGTGGTCTGTGAATACCCGGATGTTTTTCCTGAAGAGTTACCGGGTTTGCCACCTGTTCGGGAGGTAGAGTTTGGTATTGAGCTTGTACCTGGAACTACGCCTATTTCGATCGCTCCATATCGCATGGCACTAACCGAGTTGAAAGAGTTGAAAGCTCAGTTGCAAGAATTGACGGATAGAGGTTTCGCCCGACCGAGTTTCTCACCTTGGGGTGCACCAGTATTGTTCGTGAAAAAGAAGGACGGAACCATGAGGTTGTGCATTGATTATCGTCAACTGAATAAAGTGACGATAAAGAATAAGTATCCGTTACCGCGTATTGATGATCTGTTCGATCAATTAAAGGGAGCATCGGTGTTTTCAAAGATAGATTTGAGATCGGGTTATTATCAGTTGCGGATTCGAGATTCGGACGTACCCAAAACTGCTTTCAGAACGAGGTACGGTCACTACGAGTTCTTAGTGATGCCGTTTGGGCTCACTAATGCCCCTGCGGTGTTTATGGATTTGATGAATCGGATCTTCAGGCCGTATTTGGATCGGTTCGTAGTTGTGTTTATTGATGACATCTTGGTCTATTCAAGAGATGAGACCGAACATGCTGAGCATCTGAGGCAAGTATTGCAAATTTTGCGGGATAAGCAGTTATATGCTAAGTTCAGTAAGTGTGAGTTCTGGTTAAGAGAGGTTAGCTTCTTGGGTCATGTGGTATCCGCATCGGGTATTCGAGTTGACCCGAGCAAAATTTCAGCCATACTTAACTGGAAGCCTCCGAGAAATGTTACCGAAGTCCGGAGCTTTCTAGGGCTCGCCGGTTATTACCGACGATTTGTCAGAGGTTTCTCGATGATAGCCACACCAATGACGAAGCTACTTCAGAAGGATGTTAAGTTCGAATGGACGGAGAAATGTCAGAAAAGCTTCGATCAACTGAAAACTCATCTGACTGAAGCTCCAATTTTGGTGCAACCCGAATCGGGTAAGGAGTTTGTCGTTTATAGTGACGCATCCCTACTTGGGTTGGGTTGCGTATTGATGCAAGAAGGTCGAGTTGTGGCCTATGCGTCAGACAATTGAAGCCACACGAGAGAAATTATCCGACCCATGATCTCGAACTAGCCGCCATTGTGTTTGCACTAAAATATGGCGACATTATTTGTTTGGCGAGAAGTGCCATGTGTTTTCGGATCACAAAAGTCTCAAATATTTGATGACTCAACGAGACTTGAATCTGCGACAAAGACGTTGGCTTGAGTTGTTGAAGGATTACGAGCTTGTCATTGATTACCACCCAGGAAAGGCTAATGTGGTTGCGGACGCCTTAAGCCGGAAATCACTGTTTGCTTTGCGAGCGATGAATGTACACTTGTCTGTTCTACCTGACAATGTGTTAGCAGCTGAATTAAAAGCCAAACCATTATTGACTCATCAAATTCGTGAAGCTCAGAAAGTTGATGATGAATTGGTTGTAAAGCGAGTGAGTGTGATCCGAACAAGGAATCGGAGTTTCAGTTGATGATGATGGTTGTTTGAGGTTTAGAAGTCGTTTGTGCGTTCCAAGGAATTCGGAACTCATTCCGATGATACTGAACGAAGCCCATTGTAGCCGAATGTCAATTCACCCGGGGAGCACGAAAATGTACAACGACTTGAAACGTCGGTTTTGGTGGCATGGTATGAAGCGAGACATCTCTGACTTTGTTTCGAGATGTTTAATATGTCAACAAGTGAAAGCGGAACATCAAGTGCCTTCAGGATTACTTCAGCCGATCATGATACCCGAGTGGAAATGGGACCGAGTCACAATGGACTTTGTGTCCGGACTGCCATTGTCCGCAAGTAAGAAGGATGCGATTTGGGTTGTCGTTGATAGGCTGACTAAGTCGGCTCACTTTATCCCCGTACGTACGGATTTTTCATTGGATAAACTAGCCGAACTGTATGTTACTCAGATTGTGAGATTACATGGAGTACCTATTTCTATCGTGTCGGATAGAGATCCGAGATTCACCTCGCGATTTTGGAAGAAATTGCAAGAAGCTTTGGGTACCAAGCTGCATTTTAGCACCGCTTTTCATCCACAAACCGATGGTCAATCCGAGTGGATAATTCAGATACTTGAGGATATGTTGAGATGTTGCATCCTCGAGTTTAGTGGTACATGGGAACGGTATTTACCCTTGATCGAATTCGCTTACAACAATAGTTTCCAATCAAGTATTAAGATGGCACCTGTACGGTCGTAAATGCCGTACGCCATTGTTTTGGACCGAGCTCGGTGAAAGTAAAATTTTCGGAGTTGATTTGATTAGAGATGCCGAACAGAAGGTAAAGGTAATCCGTGAAAGTCTGAAGGTAGCCACAGATCGTCAGAAATCGTATGCGGATCTTAAACGGAAGGACATTGAATATCAGGTGGGAGATAAAGTGTTGCTTAAAGTTTCGCCTTGGAAAAAGGTACTTAGGTTTGGCCGTAAAGGCAAGTTGAGCCCGAGATTCATTGGGCCGTACGAAATCTCTGAACGAGTGGGGCCGGTTGCATATAGATTGATTTTGCCCCCTGAACTTGAAAGGATACACGATGTCTTTCATGTTTCGATGCTTCGACGCTATAGGTCTGATCCTTCGCACCTAATTAGTCCGTCGGAGGTTGAAATTCGAGCCGATATGAGTTATGAAGAAGAGCCGATGTGTATCCTAGCTCGTGAAGTGAAGGAGTTGCGGAACAAAAGGGTTCCGTTAGTAAAGGTGTTATGGCTCAAACACGGGATCGAGGAAGCTACTTGGGAAACCGAGAGTTCGATGAAAGAACGATACCCAAACCTATTTACCGGTAAGCTTTTCGGGGACGAAAATTTCTTAAGGGGGGGAGAGTTGTGACAGCCCAAAATTTACCCTAGTCGGGAAGTGGTTTCGGGACCACAAGACCGAGTCGTAAAAATAATTACTTGCTATATTCTATGCTTATTATGTGTGAACATGAGTATGTGGAAGTTTCACTCCCTAATTTTACCAATTGCATGAGAAATTATTAATTGGGATCAATTTGAGACATTGTAAACATATGATAGTCTAATTCA
>NW_024403332.1:0-16108 GCF_007990345.1 Gossypium hirsutum | reverse complement strand
GAGTTTCTTTTTATTGGCTGTGGTAAGAATTTTTCAGGTTTGTGTGACATCTTCCATCCCATTTGACCGAGGAAAACCATGCATGAGTCAAAGTTCTCCCATGGACAAACGGCTCGACTTGAGGACAAGTCGCCTAAAAGAGGGGGGAATGATACGAGCACGCCCCGCGAACTTCATCGAACAAGTCTGTCAAGCCGAACATTGTGATACGAGTCATAAAGGCCCAATCCAAGTTCAAGAACGTGATGGGCTCAAATTGCCACAAGGCCCAATAACGAGATCAAAGGCCCGACAAATTCGGTCCAAACTAAATGGGACCATTCAAGAGCTTGTTAGCAAGGCCTTAGATTCATACACGAGAGAACAAGAAAATCAAGATTCACTTTCTTGTTTTCAAGAAAATCAAGAAATCGAATCTTGGCCCAATTTTGCTGTTCGAAGAGATTTCAAGAATCAAGAAAATCAAGATTTCAAATCTTGGAAATCTTGGTCCAAGAAACCAAATCTTGCAGCCAAAACGCATTGGATCTCCATTACGAGCGTCAACGACCCAATTTCGGTAGGAGATGGATCACAAGCCCAAATTCTTAAAGGCGAGGCCCAATAACCAAAATCCAGCCCAATCAAGAAATTTCTTCATACTTAGTTGAAAATCAGGCCAAAATGTCAAAGGGCCCAATTTGTAAACATCTTGCTTGTTTAATGATGTGATCCAGCTCGGTTGATGGAGTCGAGTTCACTTAAGTTGCCCGATCGTCGACGAGAAGTATTGGTTGATGTCGAATGGAGATAACTTTATGGAGTTGTTTTAAGCGGAAGTAATTAAAAGGGTTCAAAAATGGCTTGGTTTGGAGAATGGATGGTTCGATTTAACAAAGAAAATAAAGTTTAAGTAGATAGATAAAATGGAATGGAAATTGAACTCAAGCGAAGAACGATTCAATACTATGTAAAGTATTGCCCCGGGACTTATATTGCTCAAGGTGGATTAAATGGATTGTAGAAGATGGACCTTGACCCGTTACCTATAGAGAGGTAGGAACCAAAGGTATAAAAAGGTGGATGAACGCCACACCAGGATGGTGATAAGTTCAAGAAGTCGGGTTGGCGCCACTAGCGAGCTAGATAAGTCAGAACGAGACTCGTACGAAATAGGATAGGAGGAAACCTCACAATCAAGTTTTCAATAATCAAATTCTGTAACCTTTTACAATAAACAAGTAAGCTATTTATAAGCCTAAAATGCCTATTGATATTCGGCATCTATGTTGTTCACACTAACTTAAATTCTGTTCACACAGGTATTTAACATGTTCACACAAATAGCATTAAAATCCAGTTCATGCTTGAAGATGTACATGAATTGGCCGAACCATCATGATGCTTCACTTGATGCATTCATGCATCCTTAGCCTTGAAGAATCTCCATAATTCCATGAATGTGCAGCTCTTTAATGATCCTACATCTCCCTTGGCTGAATGAGGCATTAATGTGCCTAAAATACTTGAATGGTCATCTTGAAAATGCATGAATCATGCATGAAACGTCCCATGTATTTTCCCCCATAAATATGATCCATGAATCTTCAAATACATGAACTTTCAGCAACTCCCTCTTGCATGAACGTCCCAAATGCATGTGCTCCTTTAAATACCATCCATTGAACCTCAATTGTGCATGCACACTCCCATACATTGCACCAATCCGTTCATGAACCTGCAGCAAATTAAATCAGCAAGTTAAATGCATTTCAAACACATTAAATTAGCAGCATATGAACTCAATAATTTGCACATTAAATTTGGCCATACATATTAACAATTTTAGACATATTTAAAACATCATAATTAATTAAGTATTTAATTTAGATATAATTAAAATACTTAATTAATTATTTGTCCAGATTTTAACAAATTAACTAACTTAAGATAAACAACTAATTTAACTAATGACAAATTAAATGGTTTATTTCAGCAAAATAAATGCAAGCTAAAGAAAGCTAAAAATAAGCTCATTGGGTTAAGATTGAGCTGAATTGAGCTTGAGTGAGTTGACTTGAGCTCGAGTGAGCTGGAAACGAGCTAAACGGAGCTTAACAAAATGAAATTGAACTAATTCAGCTCGCATGGATTTGCAAACAATGCTTAGGGAGCTGATCCAAAAGTGTGCCCGGGGCATGGTCGTATCATCCCCTCCCTCTTTAAAGAGATTTGTCCCCAAATCGGGCCATTTACTCACGAAAAATCGTTGAAGATTCTGAAAGCCACAATTAACTCGGATCAAAAGAAGCTCATTCACATGCCCTCCCTCTTTAGGAGGGTACCACTTCACATTGTCACCTTTAAAAGAATAAAACGAATTAGTGACACGATGAAGATTAAACACAAAGGAACTTTTTGAGATTTGATTCACAGTTTGAACAAGTAATCCAATACCGGGGTCGAAAATAGAAATCGTTCTTACCTTTTTATTCGATGGAAACAAACATAAATCACAAGGCATTTGATAGCTATGGTTTTGGAAGTCAACTTTCCATGGTTCGATTACCTTAGGCAATGATATAGAATGGTGTTCACCGGGGTCAAAGACAAAATTTTCTCTTGCCATTTCAATTTGATTTGGCAATTTCATGACCGACTTCATAGAAAGAGCACTAAGCAACTCAAAATCATTATCATTCAAAACATGTTCGGATCTTTTAGTCCACAGTTGAGAACATCCTCCGAAAACAAAATTTTGATTTTGACTTAACAAACCAACAAGATTCACATGGCTCATTTTCAAACTTAAAGACAAAGTATCATACAAACAAAGATTGTTTACACATTCATTCAAACAAATTTTACGATACTTGCTTTCTTTCATGGATGATTCATAATAGCAAACTCCAGGATTAAAGACATGATTTTGACTACTCGATCCAAATGGCAAAAAGAGTCCTTTTATCTCCAACAATTTACACAAATTAAACAACGAGGGTGTTAACATACTCAAATTCAAACAAGCAAACCCTTTAAATTTCATTCGAAAAGATTTACAAAAACATGGAAATTTCACACCAAAAATTAGATAATCCACATGATCAACACAACCAAGCAGATGATATGTCAACTTTTTTTTATCACACAATTCCAGATTTTGTTGGTGCTGATTTATTCGCTCTTCATCAAAAATCTTGCCAATGGTGTATTCATCAATACATTTCCATTCCTTTTCAACATGATCAGTGAGAATGAACATTTTATATGGACTTTCATCTTGCGCATCCAAAACATGCATTCCATTGCAAGTTAAAGATAAACAACCAATACCATAAAAATGATATTTTTCAAAAGCAAGAATCTTCTTATCATTAGACAAAACAAATGGATCATCATCAATCAAAGAATGACAAATAGCCACGTCAAAGTTCAGATTCTTTCTAAAGACCAAATCATCAACAGTGTGTCCATCAACAATCGAGTAAGGCAGAAGTGCTTTAAAATTTTCAACATTCATACCTTGCTTACCTTTTGGCATAGGCGAACTAGGATCGTTGAGAACATTACCTTTTTCAGCCAAAATGAACCTTCTCTCCTTCGAGAGGTATTGGAGTTGAAAATTATCGTCACTTGGCCTTCCGGAGACCTGAAAAGAGGAAACAAAACAAGACAAATTCTCATGTGGTTTAGTAAACAGATTCCTCACTTTTTCTTGCTCTTTTGCCTCATTTTCTCTCGTTTTTTTTTTCTAACTCATTGTCTTTTCTTTCTTTTTCAATTTTCTCTTTTTCCTCACACTTTTGTTCAATCTCAATTTCTTTTTCGATTTCTTTCTCTTTTTCACATCCTTTTTCAATCTCAATTTCATTTTCCATGACACTCGTTTCTTTTTTAGACTCTCTTTCTTTTCACTTGATTTCTTTTCAAGCTCTCTTTCAATTTCTTTTTTCGCTTTTTCTTTTTCAATTTTCTTTTCTTCATTTTCTTTTTCTCTCACTTTTCGATTTCTTTTTCTTTTGCAATTTCTTTTTCTTCTTCGTTTTCTTTTTGTTTTCTTTCAATTTCTTTTTCAATCTCTTTCTCCTTTTCTCGCTCAATGGATTGCTTCATTTGAATTGGTCTTCTTGCACTTGTTTCGGTGTGAGCGGCGCTAAAGTGATTTTCCTTCCTTGATGCTTGAAGGAATACCTATTGGTACGTTCATCGTGAATGACCTTGCGATCCGATTGCCATGGTTCTCCTAGCAACAAATGGCAGACTTGAATAGGCACAACATCACAAAGGACTTCGTCTTGGTATCTTCCGATGGAAAATGCAACACGCACTTGTTGAGTAACTTCAAATTTGCCTTCAACACCAAGTCCTTGCAGTTGATAGGGTCGTGGATGCTTGGTAGTGGCCAAGCCAAGTTTTTTTACCGTTCGAATACTAGCCATGTTTGACCTACTTCCACCATCAATAATGAGGCAACAAACTTTATCGTGGACACGGCAACGCGTGTGAAACATATCTTCACATTGTGGTTCATTTTCCAATCTTTGAAGGATTGCACTAATCTTGATGTCAACGATAGTAGATGTCAAATCTTCTTTATCTTTGTCGAATTGTCGAAATTCAGATCGCATTATCCTTTGCATTTCTTGTCTCCACATTTGGAATTCAAATTCAGAAAATTCTTCAGACATGCTTCAACAAAATATTAGAAAACAAAAGTTAAATTAGAAAGAAAAAATAATTCTCACCACAAATCTCTCAAGTTCGCTCAAAAAGAAAAATTCACTCACTCTCGTGTTTGAACTCTCTTTTAGGCTTTTTTTCGAATGAACTCACGCTCACTTGCCTTTTACCACTCGACCTCGTCTCACAAATTCGTAATTCGTCTCGATAGACTTAATTTGCTGCTTGAGGGTCAGTTTCAAAATGGGTTACAAGGAATAATGTCGGGTGTAGGGTAGGCTGAATAAGGAAGAAAATTGGTTTAAAATGTGGCGTTGGGATGGAAAATAATGGTAGGAAGGGAAACTTGATGATCGGAGTAAATAAGAGAAGAAAATAAAAACTCGCAAGACTTTTCACTTTTTTTAAACTTGATTTTTTTGCTCACCTTTTTTTCTTTTCTTTTTTTTGCTCGAGTTTTTTCACTTTTTTTTTGAATTTTTTTTCAATTAATTTTTTTTTTCGAATTTTTTTTTGATTTTTTTGTTACTCCATAGTAAGCTAAATACAAGGGAAAAAAAATAAATTACAACTCAAATTTTTTTGATTTTTTTTAAGTTTCGAACCTACTCCGAGCTTGATACGAATGTCGGCACTCCTCGTTTTAGTAGCTCTGATACCAAATGATGTGATCCAGCTCGGTTGATGGAGTCGAGTTCACTTAAGTTGCCTGATCGTCGACGAGAAGTATTGGTTGATGTCGAATGGAGATAACTTTATGGAGTTGTTTTAAGCGGAAGTAATTAAAAGGGTTCAAAAATGGCTTGGTTTGGAGAATGGATGGTTCGATTTAACAAAGAAAATAAAGTTTAAGTAGATAGATAAAATGGAATGGAAATTGAACTCAAGCGAAGAACGATTCAATACTATGTAAAGTATTGCCCCGGGACTTATATTGCTCAAGGTGGATTAAATGGATTGTAGAAGATGGACCTTGACCCGTTACCTATAGAGAGGTAGGAACCAAAGGTATAAAAAGGTGGATGAACGCCACACCAGGATGGTGATAAGTTCAAGAAGTCGGGTTGGCGCCACTAGCGAGCTAGATAAGTCAGAACGAGACTCGTACGAAATAGGATAGGAGGAAACCTCACAATCAAGTTTTCAATAATCAAATTCTGTAACCTTTTACAATAAACAAGTAAGCTATTTATAAGCCTAAAATGCCTATTGATATTCGGCATCTATGTTGTTCACACTAACTTAAATTCTGTTCACACAGGTATTTAACATGTTCACACAAATAGCATTAAAATCCAGTTCATGCTTGAAGATGTACATGAATTGGCCGAACCATCATGATGCTTCACTTGATGCATTCATGCATCCTTAGCCTTGAAGAATCTCCATAATTCCATGAATGTGCAGCTCTTTAATGATCCTACATCTCCCTTGGCTGAATGAGGCATTAATGTGCCTAAAATACTTGAATGGTCATCTTGAAAATGCATGAATCATGCATGAAACGTCCCATGTATTTTCCCCCATAAATATGATCCATGAATCTTCAAATACATGAACTTTCAGCAACTCCCTCTTGCATGAACGTCCCAAATGCATGTGCTCCTTTAAATGCCATCCATTGAACCTCAATTGTGCATGCACACTCCCATACATTGCACCAATCCGTTCATGAACCTGCAGCAAATTAAATCAGCAAGTTAAATGCATTTCAAACACATTAAATTAGCAGCATATGAACTCAATAATTTGCACATTAAATTTGGCCATACATATTAACAATTTTAGACATATTTAAAACATCATAATTAATTAAGTATTTAATTTAGATATAATTAAAATACTTAATTAATTATTTGTCCAGATTTTAACAAATTAACTAACTTAAGATAAACAACTAATTTAACTAATGACAAATTAAATGGTTTATTTCAGCAAAATAAATGCAAGCTAAAGAAAGCTAAAAATAAGCTCATTGGGTTAAGATTGAGCTGAATTGAGCTTGAGTGAGTTGACTTGAGCTCGAGTGAGCTGGAAACGAGCTAAACGGAGCTTAACAAAATGAAATTGAACTAATTCAGCTCGCATGGATTTGCAAACAATGCTTAGGGAGCTGATCCAAAAGTGTGCCCGGGGCATGGTCGTATCATCCCCTCCCTCTTTAAAGAGATTTGTCCCCAAATCGGGCCATTTACTCACGAAAAATCGTTGAAGATTCTGAAAGCCACAATTAACTCGGATCAAAAGAAGCTCATTCGCATGCCTCCCTTTAGGAGGTACCACTTCACATTGTCACCTTTAAAAGAATAAAACGAATAGTGACACGATGAAGATTAAACACAAAGGAACTTTTGAGATTTGATTCACAGTTTGAACAAGTAATCCAATACCGGGGTCGAAATAGAAATCGTTCTTACCTTTTATTCGATGGAAACAAACATAAATCACAAGGCATTTGATAGCTATGGTGGAAGTCAACTTCCATGTTCGATTACCTTAGGCAATGATATAGAATGGTGTTCACCGGGGTCAAAGACAAAATTTTCTCTTGCCATTTCAATTTGATTTGGCAATTTCATGACCGACTTCATAGAAAGAGCACTAAGCAACTCAAAATCATTATCATTCAAACATGTTCGGATCTTTTAGTCCACAGTTGAGAACATCCTCCGAAAACAAAATTTTGATTTTGACTTAACAAACCAACAAGATTCACATGGCTCATTTTCAAACTTAAAGACAAAGTATCATACAAACAAATATTGTTTACACATTCATTCAAACAAATTTTACGATGCTTGCTTTCTTTCATGGATGATTCATAATAGCAAACTCCAGGATTAAAGACATGATTTTGACTACTCGATCCAAATGGCAAAAAGAGTCCTTTTATCTCCAACAATTTACACAAATTAAACAACGAGGGTGTTAACATACTCAAATTCAAACAAGCAAACCCTTTAAATTTCATTCGAAAGATTTACAAAAACATGGAAATTTCACACCAAAAATTAGATAATCCACATGATCAACACAACCAAGCAGATGATATGTCAACTTTTTTTTATCACACAATTCCAGATTTTGTTGGTGCTGATTTATTCGCTCTTCATCAAAATCTTGCCAATGGTGTATTCATCAATACATTTCCATTCCTTTTCAACATGATCAGTGAGAATGAACATTTTATATGGACTTTCATCTTGCGCATCCAAAACATGCATTCCATTGCAAGTTAAAGATAAACAACCAATACCATAAAAATGATATTTTTCAAAAGCAAGAATCTTCTTATCATTAGACAAAACAAATGGATCATCATCAATCAAAGAATGACAAATAGCCACGTCAAAGTTCAGATTCTTTCTAAAGACCAAATCATCAACAGTGTGTCCATCAACAATCGAGTAAGGCAGAAGTGCTTTAAAATTTTCAACATTCATACCTTGCTTACCTTTTGGCATAGGCGAACTAGGATCGTTGAGAACATTACCTTTTTCAGCCAAAATGAACCTTCTCTCCTTCGAGAGGTATTGGAGTTGAAAATTATCGTCACTTGGCCTTCCGGAGACCTGAAAAGAGGAAACAAACAAGACAAATTCTCATGTGGTTTAGTAACAGATTCCTCACTTTTTCTTGCTCTTTTGCCTCATTTTCTCTCGTTTTTTTTTCTAACTCATTGTCTTTTCTTTCTTTTTCAATTTTCTCTTTTTCCTCACACTTTTGTTCAATCTCAATTTCTTTTTCGATTTCTTTCTCTTTTTCACATCCTTTTTCAATCTCAATTTCATTTTCCATGACACTCGTTTCTTTTTTAGACTCTCTTTCTTTTTCACTTGATTTCTTTTCAAGCTCTCTTTCAATTTCTTTTTTCGCTTTTTCTTTTTCAATTTTCTTTTCTTCATTTTCTTTTTCTCTCACTTTTCGATTTCTTTTTCTTTTGCAATTTCTTTTTCTTCTTCGTTTTCTTTTTGTTTTCTTTCAATTTCTTTTTCCAATCTCTTTCTCCTTTTCTCGCTCAATGGATTGCTTCATTTTGAATTGGTCTTCTTGCACTTGTTTCGGTGTGAGCGGCGCTAAAGTGATTTTCCTTCCTTGATGCTTGAAGGAATACCTATTGTACGTTCATCGTGAATGACCTTGCGATCCGATTGCCATGGTTCTCCTAGCAACAAATGGCAGACTTGAATAGGCACAACATCACAAAGGACTTCGTCTTGGTATCTTCCGATGGAAAATGCAACACGCACTTGTTGAGTAACTTCAAATTTGCCTTCAACACCAAGTCCTTGCAGTTGATAGGGTCGTGGATGCTTGGTAGTGGCCAAGCCAAGTTTTTTTACCGTTCGAATACTAGCCATGTTTGACCTACTTCCACCATCAATAATGAGGCAACAAACTTTATCGTGGACACGGCAACGCGTGTGAAACATATCTTCACATTGTGGTTCATTTTCCAATCTTTGAAGGATTGCACTAATCTTGATGTCAACGATAGTAGATGTCAAATCTTCTTTATCTTTGTCGAATTGTCGAAATTCAGATCGCATTATCCTTTGCATTTCTTGTCTCCACATTGGAATTCAAATTCAGAAAATTCTTCAGACATGCTTCAACAAAATATTAGAAAACAAAGTTAAATTAGAAAGAAAAAATAATTCTCACCACAATCTCTCAAGTTCGCTCAAAAAGAAAAATTCACTCACTCTCGTGTTTGAACTCTCTTTAGGCTTTTTTTCGAATGAACTCACGCTCACTTGCCTTTTACCACTCGACCTCGTCTCCAAATTCGTATTCGTCTCGATAGACTTAATTTGCTGCTTGAGGTCAGTTCAAAATGGGTTACAAGGAATAATGTCGGGTGTAGGGTAGGCTGAATAAGAAGAAAATTGGTTTAAAATGTGGCGTTGGATGGAAATAATGGTAGGAAGGGAAACTTGATGATCGAGTAAATAAGAGAAGAAAATAAAACTCGCAAGACTTTTCACTTTTTTTTAAACTTGATTTTTTTTTGCTCACCTTTTTTTCTTTTCTTTTTTTTTGCTCGAGTTTTTTCACTTTTTTTTTGAATTTTTTTTCAATTAATTTTTTTTCGAATTTTTTTTTGATTTTTTTTGTTACTCCATAGTAAGCTAAATACAAGGGAAAAAAAATAAATTACAACTCAAATTTTTTTTGATTTTTTTAAGTTTCGAACCTACTCCGAGCTTGATACGAATGTCGGCACTCCTCGTTTTAGTAGCTCTGATACCAAATGATGTGATCCAGCTCGGTTGATGGAGTCGAGTTCATTCTGATCGTCAAGAAGTATTGGTTGATGTCGAATGGAGATACTTAGGAGTTGACGTGTGTTCATCGGTAGGCGATTTCTAACGACGTTTGTATAGAATGATCATGGTTGGAAATAGGAGATGGAAGATGTCACACAAACGCTGAAAATTCTTTACCGGCAGCCAATAAAAAGAAACTCAAAGGAGTCAAATTCAAAATGTGTTCGATAGTTCATTAAAATATTTCATTCAATCGAAACATTATGCCAAAAATCTCATTGGACAAAGCAAGCCATGACATAAAATTTTATCAAAAGAGTTTTCGTCTAGACCATCGTTTTTACAAACATGAAATAACTAAAGGTTGGATCAAGGGTATAATTGGTTAAAAACAGATGGTAGGCAGCTTAAAACACATTATTCCTCATCCCAAAACATTTTAATTTCTTTAATCGAATATTAGTTAACTCATTTGGTCCTTTGTCTTGCTCATGCAAATTGGTATGCCATGGCCAAAGGTATGATATTGCTAATCTTCCCTTTCGTTTTTTTTGGGAACAACCATGGAAGGGGAGTCTCTCCAAAGGTTCCAATGTAATAATCACATAATCACAATTCCAAAAGGAAAAATCCATCACATCAAAGTATAAATAATTTCCAAACAACCAATCAATGGAATTTTCAACTTCCAATCGAAGTGAGGCAAAGATATTTTGAAAATTTTCAGATGACTTAGCTTGACGGAATATGAAGAGAAGAAAATTGGAGGATTGGGTTTACCTTTTCTCATCAAATGAAATCTTTCTCTTTGGATATGATAAACGTAAGACAACCATATTACTTCGGGATAAATTTGAAATAGGTGGTGAACGCAACCATGACATATCTTGCTCCTCGAGGGGTGGAATTCACAAAAATAAGACGGGTTGATTATCGAAAACTATGGACTTAATGGAAAAGGAAGTTACCATGGAAATTTGATTCAATTCCAAAACATAGGTTGGCCTTACCTTCTCGAAATGAACGAAATTTCAATGTGGCCAAACAAGGTGATTAATAAATGAATCAAAATTGAAACCCAAATCATTGAATTTCACCTTCTTATCAAAAATTCGAACTTCAAGCAAACATAATTTCAATGTAAATGATGCAAAGCGCTTAATGTTTCCATAAATGAATTCATGTAGAAATACCAGGCTTGACACATGAACTTGATTAGGAATTCCAACAAGCAACATATTAGAAGAAGATATAATAACTCACCACACGAATTATATTTCACTAGTTTAAACACCATGTTGATTTGACAAAACCGAGCATACCAAAATGCAAAGGTTCATACTTCAAGAGTATTAATCGGGAATGCAAATCACTACATGGAATTTCGCACAAAAACTCAAAGATTGTTCATGAAGAACACAATTGCACATATCATGTGAAGATCTTTTAACATGGAGCCAAACAAAGAATTTTTAATGAACATGCAACTTTTCAAACAGGCAGATTTATCACAAATCAACTGAGCAGGCATATTTAAACATAAAGATTTAACACATGAGTTCAAAAAGTTTGCAGGGTCAAACCACATGAGAATTTTTACGTGACAGACTTTGATCAACATGTTCAAAATTTGCTTAGGGAAAACTAATCCATGTTGTCAACAAATTTGCCAATGTAGTAATCGTCATAAAAAAAAACTGTATATGGCACCTTTTAAAACAAATCGTTAACAACAGTAAGTGACAAAAATTATCCAAATAAGTGACTTTGATTCGATAAACAAAGAATCCTTACCTTCCTTACCTTCAATCGCAAGTGGGTGGTAGTCATTCGCGAACTTTACCTTTTTTGAACAACCTAAAACACCTCTCATTTGGAAGGTATGTAGATGGAATTGGTCGCACAAACTTCTAGGAACCTGAAAAGTTAACTCACAAGAAGATCGAACAGGTGGGTTAGTGGAAATAATCCTCAACTTGCTCACTTGTTTTCTCACTCGATTCTTTTTTCTTCTGGATCACTCGTTTCTTTTGTTTCAATTCTATTTCATCTTCTTTTCACTCTCAAATTTCTTTTCATTTCCTTTTTCATTTTCTTTTTGCTTTTCAAAGGCTTTTTCAAAGGCTTTTTCAAGTTCTCTCAAGATTCGCTCATTTTCTCTCTTACTTGCCTCTTGCCTCTCTTTTCTTTTTATTTCATTTTCTTTTTCTTCTCTTGCTTTTTCTTTTTCTTTTCTTTTCTTTGTTTTCTCTTTACAAGAATGTACAAAAGAACGATGAGAATACAAATCTTGTTCGAAAGATGAAGAACTATTTGCATATGATTCATAATCAAAACTTCGTGAAGAATACTCCGAGTAAGATTTCTTTGAGATCTAGTAGGAGTATGTCTTCTCTTTGAACGCCATCTTGGAACGAATCAAAATGTAATCGGCTTCTCGTCTTCTCAATTTCTTGATGAAAAGGACTTTCGATCGAAGTCACTTCTCAAATTCGCTGATGAATATGCGTCATAGTATAAATCTCTTTGTCTCGAAGTAGATGGCGAAAGGAATCACGATAGGAACTTTTTCTTAAGTAGTAGTCGGGGGTATATCTCCGTGGGGGTTCTTGGTTCCGTTTTACGACTTGAAGAAACTCGATCACTTTGGTCTCGTTTATCGCCATTCTTCGCTTTTCTTGAACCAAATATTGGTATTCCGATTCGGTGAACTCTTCGTATGACATGATTTTTGTTGCTAAAAGAAAATGTTAGATCACAAAACAAAAAAAAAAAAATGAAGTACCTCACCACAAACCTCACAATTTCGCTCGGAAAGAAAATTGGATAACACTCCACTCGTGTTTACACTTGTCTAATGGCTTTTGCTCGCTCTAATGTACTCACCACTCGTGCCTTTTTCCGCTCATCTCACTCTCGTGAATTCGTATTTTGTTTCAAGAAGACTTATTGCGGCTTAGAGGGTCGGCTTCAAATGGGTTACAAGGGATAACGTCGGGTGTAGGGTAGGCTAAACAAAGAAAATAAAAATCAAAGTATGTGTGGCGTTTGGGGGGTAGAGGGAATGGTAAAATGAATGGATGCTCGGAAGCAACAAAAAAAACAAAATAAAACTCACAAGACTTTTCACTTTTGTTTTTTTCTTCTTTTTTTTTAACTCGATTTTTTTTGTCACTTTTTTTTCCTTTTTTTTCGATTTTTTTTTTGAATTTTTTTTTCTGAATTTCTTCTCCTTTTTTTTAAATCCAATACAATAGTAAACAAAATACAAGGAAGAGAGAAAAAAATCAAATTCCAACTCAAATTTTTTTTTTTGATTTTTTTTTGACTTCTTTTTTTTTGATTTTTTTCATTACGAACCTACTCTGAGCTTGGTACGAACGTCGGCATTCCTCGTTTTAGTAGCTCTGATACCAGATGATGAGATCCGGCTCGGTTGATTGAGTCGATTCACTTGATTGCCCGATCGTCGACGAGGAATAGTTGAGTTATCGGAAATAGGATGAAATAAGGCTAAAGATGCGGAAGCTTTCAAATGGTTTTAAAGGTTGGCTAAGGTGATGGTAAATTTATAAGGGTAGTAGGCTCGATTTAAGTATAAAAATAAGAAAAATGGAAGTTGATAAATGAAGGCTCAGTTTTGTAAAAAGATTACAGTTGGGTAAAATCTAGGATAGTCGGTGGAATGGATAAATGAGCTTAAACACCAGAAACGATTCAACACTAAAAGTGTCACCCCGATTTCTATTCGGTTCAAGGTGGGATTGCGGAATTGTAGAAGGTTGAACGCCACACCAAAGCAAGGTGATAAGTTCAAAAGAGAACGATAGACGCCACTAGCACGCTAGATAAGTCAGATCGAAACTCGTACGAATTTAGAGAGGAGAAAACTCACTCTTTGAACAAAGTTCATTCAAATGATCAAAAGTCAAAAGTCCTTTACAAATGAAAGAAAACAAATATTTATAGGCACATAGATGACCATTCAAATTCGGCATCTAGGTGTTCACACAATAATAAAACGTTCACACTAATGTATTAAAATAGTTCATAAATTCGGCAGATTCATGCACTAGCTGAATGGACACTTTCTTCCCCCTTAGTTTGTGCATGAATGCTTAGTCATAAAGAAAGGCTTCAAGTGACTTGTATGTGCACCAAAAGGTTGCATTCATCTCCTTGGGACGTTCATGCACTTGTATGGACCATGTATCTTCATAATTAAACACTTTAATGGCATGTAAGTTCATAAATGGTAGCATGAACCTAGTAAATTCGTTCTCCCTTTGTGCATGCACTTAATTCAATCAATGTGTTGAATTATTGAGTTAATTCCTTCCCTTGGACGTTCTTGAACCCATCCATGCATGTGTAGTAGCCTATAGGTCAATTCAAAGTGTGAACATGTTCAAGGAGCTCTATGGTCAACAGAATTAGTTTAGCAGCTACTTCTTGGCCGAATAAGTGCCTTGGAAAGTTAAGAGACAGCCACCATACATGCACTTAAGCCATTCATGCATTCTATCATCCATGCATTTGATCCATTCATGGACTAGCCTTTAATGTCCATACATGCATTCGACACATGCATGAATTTGTAGAAACATTGCATCTAGCCGTACATGCACCAGCATTTAATACTTCTTCATTCATGAGTGTTGATACGACCCGCCCTTGGGAACGGCCATTGCATCAGCCTACAAGCGAGGCTCGTCGTGTTTGCAAGCTGGACGTAGCTCAATTTTTTTTTGTGGAGCTTCATTTAGCTCATTTCCAGCTCCTTCAAGTTCAATGAGCTCGAACCAGCTCAATTTCAGCTCCATATCTTTAAGACCTTTATTATAGTAGCTGAACTAATTATTTGCATCATTTAATTAGTTTATTACAGCTTAATTAATTTTTGTTGTTTAATTGGTCTTAAATCTGGACGAATTTAAATAAGCATGTTAAATATGTTTTTTTTTCTTCTTCTTACATGTTATTAAGTCATATTAAATCCTACAGCCTATAAAATATGTTTTTTATGCATGTTTTTAATGTGTCAACTTTATTATTTGTTTTAATTATGTCCTAGGCTGCCGAATTTAATGTGCAGAATTTTAGTGTTAATTTAATGTGTCTAAACATGTATTTGATTGAATTGATGAATGTTGCTGCAGGTACATTACCCATGAACGTCCTTGGTGCATGAAAGGTATTAAAGGAGGTACATGAAGGGGACGGCACATGCATGAATGGGAAATGAAGTTGGCTGCTGTTTGAAGTTTTCTAGGTGACCATTCAGCCGAATTATTGCTTACACATTGCTGGATACATCATGGCTGTTCGGTTCAAGGTGTTCATATTCAAGGACTCTTCAAAACTTGGTTTTCACACTCAAAGTGACTATTCAGCATCTCCTTAATTGCTGGTAATTTTTCAGCAATGGTTGCCAATTAAATGAGCTCTTTTAAGCACATCACCGAATGTAGCTGCTGCCATTTATTCACTCAAGTTCCAAGTTCAATTCCATCTAGAAGGTGACTATTGGAGCTCCAAGTTCAGCCGAATCTAATTAGTCCATTTAAGTGATTCATTTGCTTAGATTTTAAGTAATGTAAGTGACCATTCGGCTAGCTTAGGTGATTATTATAAATAGCTGAATTTTCACTTTGTAAGGACTTCTTGACATTTTAATTAGCAAATTGCTGCCAAATTTGTGAGGCATTTTCTCTCAAATTTCGTTTGAGACCCGTAAGACTTATCTAAGCTTTTAGTGGCGTCTTTCCGAGTCTTTTCCGAACTTATCACTCCCTAAACCCGAGTGTGGCGTTCACCTTTGATACCTTTGGTTCATACTTTACTAAGTATCGGGTCAAGGTCCTTATCAACCATTTCCAACTCAATTTGGTTCTAAGTTTCGGGTCGACACTTTTCTTTAGTGTTGGTTCACTCTTGACCTTTTTGAACCATTACCATTTCGTACCAAATCCCAAATACCAAAACGTACAAAAACCAATACCCTTTCTTAGTTATCCGAACCGAACTCTTCCATTCTATTCATGCCATTTCGACCTAAACTAAATCCACATTCAACCTTGCACGAACTTATCTTACTTCTTTATACACAAAATATATTCTATCTTCTTCTTGTCTATATACTTCTTCGTTTACGATCGGGAACTAAACGACTCGGGTTC
>NW_024403331.1:0-16161 GCF_007990345.1 Gossypium hirsutum | reverse complement strand
CAAAACCATGTCATGAAAACATGTTTTGTTAATGGAAGAATAAAATAAGGAGTATGGGTAATAAAGAAATGGGAAACAAAAGAAAAAAAAAATGAAAAAAAAATGTGTGGTTGCCCCCCCATTGCCGTGAGCTAAAGAGAAGAAAGGAGAAAAATTTGTGTTCATCCCTTTCTCACCTTCATTTAGCCTAAATTAGAAAGAAAAACAAAGAAAAAATTTCTCATCCTTTGGTTCATCCTTGGCCAAAAATTTTAAGGAGGAAAGAAGAAGAAAGGTGAAGAGATTCGGCCATGCATGTAGCTAGGCTAAGGTATGTTTGATGATGTTCCATGAGATGCATGCATGTTTTAGTTGTTAGCTTGAGTTCTACCTAGCCCATGGTCTAAATCTTGCTATGTGATGGAAATGGCACTTGACCATAGATGCATCATTCTTGGTTGATGTTTGATGTTGTGGTGATGAGGCATGAGGATGAGTTAAGATTCGGCCTAGGTGGAGGTTGTGTTAATGCCATTGCATGCAAAATATGAAGCTTGTTAATGATGCATGTGATGATGGCTTGATGATTCTTGAACCTCCTTTTTAGCATTTTTGTGTGAGCACATATGTGCATTGGTTGCTAAATGGAGAAGAATCGGCTAGCAAGATGTGTGCTAAGGCCGAATGTAACTTTGCATGTTAATGAGCAATGCATGTGTTAAATTGATGAAAAGGGGAGGATGCTTTACTAGTGTGTATAGGTGTGTATTAAGTGTTGAAATCGACCCCAAAAATAGACATGCATATTCGGCCAAGGGGAAAGAAATTAGCTAATATGTTGTGTTGATGCATGATTTTTGCATGTTTGAGACTTTAATGTCAATGTATAAATATGGGCTAAGTGCCTTGTGTTCATCTTTTTGATGCCTAAATGATGAAATCAATTTATTTGTTTGATTAAGCTCAAGAGCAAAGGGGAAATAAATCCGATAAAGGGAAGGAAAAAGTGGTTGAATAGCTAGCGGAATCGTTCGACAACACCCGAGGTAAGTTCTTGAGTAAGAGAGCTTAAATTACGATGTGATTAAATCATGCTCTATGTGAGGCTATTGAGCCGAATGTGCAAGGATGATATGTGCCTTCTGTTTGAGTTTCGCAAATGAAAATGAAATATGAATGTGCCATGAATTATTGTTAGATGTGCATGATTAATTGAATGCTGTCTGGGCTAAGTCCCGAAGGCTTTGTGCTAAGTGAATATATCCGGACTAAGATCCGAAGGCCTTTGTGCGAGATACTAAATCCGGGTTAAGTCCCGAAGGCATTCGTGCGAGTTATTAAATCCGGGTTAAGTCCCGAAGGCATTCGTGCGAGTTGTTAAATCCGGGTTATGTCCCGAAGGCATTGTGTGAGTTACTAAAACCGGGCTATGTCCCGAAGGCATTTGAACGAGGAGCTATATCCGGTTAAATCCCGAAGGTACGTGATTTGATAATGAATGAGCTTGCTGTAAAATTCCAGCGAATACTCGAAAAACATCCCAATATGGGGATATGTTACGTATGTGTTGAATTTAATCGAGCCCTTACAAATAAATGTTCGCTCAGTTGATAAACGAGCTACCGGCCTTCGGCTAAGTTAGTCTATTGTGTATGTACATAAGGGTTGTTAATGTTGTGAAGCAAGTTTGATATCGGTAAATTGCGTATTATGAAATACTCCATTTAGCTAAATGTGTGTTATTCTTTGTTTATGCTGGAATTTCTTGCTCAAAACTTACTAAGCATAAATTGCTTACTTCGTTCCATTGCTCCTCTGTTTTATAGATTTTTTTGGTTCTCCAGCTATCGGACTCGGGATCTTGTCGTCGAAGTCGCCCACACTATCAAAGGCTCTTTTGGGTACTATTTTGGTTGAATTTTGATATGGCATGTATAGGACTACCCATTGTTGTCTTTCGAGTACTTTATGAAATGTATAAGTGTAAAGCCATGCGAAAATGGCTTGTAGAAGTGGAGTATGGCATTAGACCATTCGTGTTTATGAATGTATAAATGGTTTCATGATGTAACTATAGTTGGAATGGAAGTGTTGAGCAAATGATCAGCCACTGGAATGGCTAAGTATGATCATATGTGGGCTTATGTTTGACAAGGCCCTAGTTGGTCCATGAAACCCCAAATTAGGTAAGGTTTACTTTGAAAACAGAAGCTGATAGCAGCAGTGGTGTGGATTGGAAAAATCACAAGAATTCGTAGGAGTGGAATTAAATAGTGATTAAATTATGTAATCGAACCTTGATGAATCTACTTTCATATGGAAGTAACGAAACAATCATAGGAACAGTACAGTAAGAGATATTCGGGTTCTTGTGGAACAGGGCCAGAACAGTTTCTGGATTCCCTGTTCCGCCTTTGGAAATTCACTATAAATTGACCAGAGATAATTAGGGGTCATACCATATATGTATGGATTCCTCTCTGAGTCTAGTTTCCATAGAAACAAACGGCATCAGTATTGAAGCTCTGTGCAGAGAGATATCCAAGTCGTAATGGGAAAAGGTCAGTGTAGTCGACCCCTGTAACATGGGAGACTTTGACTAATAAACTGTACTAATTGGCCCGACCAAAAATTCTAGAAAAAAATACATAGGTGGGGACATGAGTCTAGTTTCAGGGAAAAATCACAAAACTGAATTTCGAGTTGTGAAACTCAAGATATGATTTTTGAAGCGACTAGTACTCAGACTGGGCAGTGTCTGGAAAATTTTTTTCAAGTTTGTTAACATCTCGTGTCCGACTCCGGTGTCGGTCTCGGGTTCGGGGTGTTACATGAAGAAATGTACTGGTGGTCGGGAATGAAAAGAGACATTTCAGAGTTCATTTCTAAATGTCTAATTTGTCTAAAATGTACTGGTGGTCGGGAATGAAAATGTACTAGGGAAAAGCAAAGCTAGCTAACTAAGTCGAATTAGTCGCCTACATTTTGTATATCGAGGTAAGTTGTATGTAAATAATACAACTATATTGTTATTATATGTGTTTAAATTGATATAGCATAAATTTCTTGTTTATGGAAGTGATTATATATGATGAATATTGAGATAGTATAACTCTCGTTTGAACCTTAGGAAATAAATTAGATGTTCATGCCATGACATTCGGGTTATTTATACGCCAGTGTAAGACATGTCTGGGACATGATCGGCCACATTATTAGAGCCAGTGTAAGACCATGTTTGGGACATGGCATCGGCATTGAGACGAGAGCTAGTGTAAGACATGCTTGGGACATGCATCGACCTCGAGATGTAAGCCAGTGTAAGATATGTCTGGGATACGCATCGGCTACGAGATGTGTCAATGTAAGACCATGTCTAGGACATGGCATCGGCACGGATATGTGAGAGCTAGTGTAAGACATTGTCTGGGACATGACGTCAGCCTCGATTTTGGTAGTTAGTGTAAGACCATGTCTGGGACATGGCATCAACTTGATGGATGAGCCAGTGTAAGACCATGTCTGGGACATGGCATCGACATTATAACCTATAATTGTGGCTTAGCGAATATCCGATAGTAATCTAAATGGTTCAACGGTGATGGTTATAGTTTGGGTTAAACGAGAAAAGTATAACAATGTTTTAAGTGGTACAGGTATAATAATGTTTTAAGTGGTACAGGTACCTATTTGAAATGTATGAGATGTAAGCTCAATATATGCTATGTGAATTATATTGGATAGTGATGAGTAAGTTGTACTTATGCCTACTTTTGTATTATGACCATAATAATCAATGGTAAAGTTGTTATTATATTTATTTACATGCAACTTACTAAGCTTTATGCTTACTCCCTCTCCTTTCCATTTTCTTATGGTGCTGCCTAATTAACTCGAGGATCATCGGACGTCGGAGGCATCGATCACACTATCAACCAAAGCACTTGGTATAGTTGGTTTTATCATTCTGAGTATGGCATGTATAGGGCTTAGACTTTTGAGTTTTGTGTGAATGTTAATTTGGAAAAATGTGTTAGTTTTGGATGAATCCCTTCGTTTTGTATAAAGCCTTGGATAATGGCTAATGTTCATTATTGATATATGTAAATGATGATATTTTCATGGATGAGTAAATTGCATGAATGAGATAATGCCTTGTGTGGCTGATTAGACCTTGTATTGTTGTGTGGATTTGTCATGTTAGATGTTTTGTAGGTTAGTGCAAGTAAGGGTGGCAAAGAGACTTGGCAAATAGCCTTATTTGTCCACATGGTTGTGTGTCTAGGCCGGGTGTGACACGGTCAGCCCCATGGGCGTGTTGCTTGGCCATGTGTCCCCTACATGTAAAATTTGCAAGTCAGTATACATAGTAGTAAACACACAGGCAGAGACACGGCCGTGTCTCTCAGCCATGTGGAGGACACAGCCCCTGGCCATGGGCGTGTGCCTTAGCCATGTGCCCTAAATTGGATACTAACGTTAGAAACAAATTGTCAAGGTTTTTAGACACGGGCGTGTCATACCCATGTGGAGGACATGGGCCATAGACACGAGCGTGTGTCAGGCCGTGTGAAAACCCCAGTAGGTTCGAATTTAGAATTTAATTCACACGGGCATGGGACACAGCTGTGTCCCTAGATGCTTAGGTCGTGTGTATCAAACGGGCCATCAGTACGGCTGTGTTATAATGACCACACGGGCCTATTGCCCTTTCACACGGTAGTGTGCCCTGTTTCAAGAGTTATTTTGCTAAAGTTAGTTAAAGGACATAGGTTGGTCCCGAATGGTTTTCAATGGATGTTTGGGGCCTCGTAGGCCTATATTAAGGAGTTTAAACAAATTTCAAAAAAGTTTTAAATTTGATCGAGTCTTAATGGCATCGACATGATTGTAAGCTTGTGATTAAGTGTGGTAACGCCTCGTATCCCGTCCTGGCATAGGGCTTGGGTGTGGGGTTATACAATATATATATATACAAATCCAAAATCGACCAAAACAAATAGTAGTCTATACATGCCATAAGTTCAAAGTTCAAGCTTTTCAAGTACTGAAATAACGAACGATAGTGTGACAGATTTCCTTGACAATCCCCGAGCTTGTAAATAGCTTCCAAAATCTATAAAATAGAAAACGAACACACACAGAGTAAGCTTAAATAGCTTAGTAACTCATAAGCAAATAAAACATTTCAATAATATACATAATTCAATTATACTAAATCGAACCAAACAAATTATAACCTTGTGTACATGAATTATGTTTACCAACTCAATCATTATCTCATAAACATTAACCATATAATGTCGGCGGCTGAATGTACATATACTCATAACATAAATAATTCTCACTTTAGAATGCATATTTCATATATAAATCATAAGAATACATTTACCTTATTTTCACAATCATTTAACTTAGTACATACCTCACCTTTTAGCTCAATTTCACATTCGATATTTACTTAATATTGCCCGTGGAACCATTCAGAATTAATAAGGATACTCAGATAGTGGTCTTACATGTAATCACATATCGATGCCACTGTCCCAGACAGGGTCTTGCACGAACTCATATATGAAGCCGATGTCCCAGACATGGTCTTACACGTAAATCAAAAATCAATGCCAACATCCCAGACATGGTCTTACACGAATGACATATCGAACTCCTATGTCATGACATATGTATCCTAACTATTCCTAAGGTTTGTATGGGGCTTTAGGATGTCATAACTCGATCAATTCAGGCTCGTAAATACTTCTCCCATACTTATACAAATTCAGCTTAAACATACATATACAAGGGATAATTCAGTTCGGCACAAATAAGATATATACAATCGAATTTAACGATATTTATTTACTTATGAACTTGTATCGTACGAAGACGAACAGACCGGGTCGACTATTTAACAACTTTAGATTTCCCCTGATCCAAATCTGATTTTCTCTTTTCTTGATCTAAATTAATATAAGTTAAACTTATTAATCAAATATTTAATCAAATTCATCCAAAAACACATAAATGGGAAAATTACACTTTTTCCCCTAACATTTCACATTTTTACAATTTAGTCCCTATTTCACAAAACACAAAGTATTCAAAATTTGAACACACCCATGTTAGGACGAATTTACCTCTAGCTCATATAAGCCCATATGTTTCATTTATTTCACATTTTGACCCCTCAATTCACAAAATTTACAATTTAGTCCTAAATAGACATTTTTATCAAAAATCACTTAATTAAACTTGACAATCTAACAACATATTTTTATTTTTCATCATCAAACACAAAAATAATCAAGCTATCAATAATGGCAATTCATGAATACAACATCAAATTCAAAAATTCAAGCATGGGCTAGCTAGTACTCGAAGCAACGATCTCAAAAACGTAAAAATTATCAAAAATCGAACAAAAACTAACGTTAAATCTAGCATCCGAAGTGCCGAAACTAAAACCACATTCAAAGCTTTCTTTTTTTCTCAACTTTTTGCAATTAGAAAGATGAACATACACATATTTTTACTTATGTTTTATTATATTAACTTATATTACTAATTTTCAATACTAACCTTTATAATTTAATAAATAAGCCATATATTATAAACCCAAAATAATCCATGCTACCCTTTAATGGCCTAATTTCCTTTTACAGACCCCACATTATAAAAACAACAACAATTTGGTACTTACACAATTAGCTACCACTTTTACATTTTACGCAATTAAGTCCTTTTAATTAAATCGAGCACACAAACAATAAAATTTTCACACGAAATTTTCACACATATCAATTTACATATTATAAACATCAACAATAATATTAAAATATTTTTCTAACTTAGATTTGTGGTCCCGAAACCACTGTTTCGAATAGGGTCTAAACTAGGCTGTTACAGGGTTGGGCTAACTCACTCAGTATCAGAAATAACGTAAACGATTCATGTATCTAGCCATTTAAAAAAATTCCTTTTTTACCACCTCTTTCATGGTTGGATTAAGTCTTCGCTAAAGATCTACCACTGGTCTTTTTCCTTCCTCTATTTTATGTTAACAAAACGCAGGATTGATTCCTTTAATATCAACAATTTTCCATCCTATCACTTTTTATGCATTTTTAGGACATTTAGTAAAGCTTCTTCCTGTGTTGTGTCTAGACTTGTGTCAATAGTTACTGGTAGGGTATTTTGTTTCCTTAGATATCGATACTTTAAATAATTGGGCAAAGGCTTTAGTTCTAACTCTAGAGGTTTGACAATATATGGTACCATATTTACTGAGTTTGAGATCATTTGCTCCAGTTGTTTCTTCTTTTGTATCCACCAGTCCAATTTAGTTATCTTGTCGTGATTCTGTTGTTCTACACTGTCCCCTTCCTTTTATGTTTCGTAACCCATTGATTCTTTCGCACTTAACTCCAATTGATTGCATTCTTGCTCTCTTTATTCCACAGATTCCAGTCCTTGATTTCGTATTTCAGGACATTCTTCCCAGGTTAATTCATTGTTGTTGTATTGCTCCAGTATCTCCATTACTTCCTCTTGAGTTTTCGTCCAAATACTTCCCCCCGTCATAATATCAAATTTTCGTCTATTCTAACTATCCAAATAGTAATGAAAATGTTGTATTTGAACTACAAAATGTATTCCTCCACCAAAAATAAACCTCAGGATTGTCTTGAATCTTTCCCATGCTTGTCCCAAAGTCTCAGTAATGTCCTACTGGAAATAAAATAACTGAGTGTAACTACTTAATACCTTAGTCATAGGCAACACTCGGCAAATGAATAATTGTATGAAACCATTCCATGTCATGATAGTGTCTGGAGGAAGTGCTTCTAGACACATTTTTTCCTTTCTATCTAATGCAAATGGAATTAATAATAACTTTATAGTCTCAGATAGAATTCCTGTATAACAAACAGTACTGCATATATGGTCAAATTTCCTCAAGAATGCGATAGGATCTTCACTGGCATGATTGGCAAACCTGACATTATTAGAGATCTATGTTAGTAGAGCAAGACTTAATTCAAAATGGAGACTATAGATAACAGGTCGGGAAATTCTAGACCTTAGCCAATTTACACCAAATATTGTCCCCAAGACCTGCATATTGTTAATAACTTATGTGTGAATCATAACTATAACTTAAAATTTTCCTAATTATTCTAATGAAGTGCGAAAATTTAAATTAACCTAGTGGTATTGCCTCCCCGAAAATGGGCCAACAACTTGACCGCCTCTGGACATACTTACAGGCAGAGTGTAAATACTACAATAAAATAGAGAATTACAAGACGGTATCCGCAAGTATAAGGGTTGAGTTGTAATATAGATTATACAACAAAGTGAGTACTCCGAAGATCGTACCCAAGGGAGGCGAGTACTAAATCAATCTTAACCTAAACACTAAAAAATCTAATTAATACTTTTAAATCCGTTACAGTACGATAGTCAAGTAAGAGATTTTTTAGGGTTTTTAAACTAATAAAATAAAATAACACAAAAGAATTAAAATTGTAGGAGATAGAGAGAAATAAAGTGAATCAAATCTGAAGATCAGTGATTAGCTCGCTTTAGCAATCTCAATCAACTGTCATCTCAGGCTCTTCATCAATCAACTAGTCACACCCTAGTAGGATCTTCCGGTCTTCTACTAACATAACAAGTCAACAAGAACTATTTATCTTCTGACCACATAGTCTAAATTGATTTGGGGTCAAGGTGTTCACGAATGGGCAATACCAATTTTGGATTAATTCCCACCTTGAGGACTTCCCAGGGTTGTCAGGCCTAGGGTTTGTTTCACGTTTTTCCTTTCCCAAATAATTGATCTGTTGAATAAACCTACAAAATAGTTAAAAGATCATGCCTCCACTCTCTAATCCTCCATAGAAGGATTACTTCCTTATGGCTTTCATAAACAAGATGAAGTAGATAGAAAAATTAATCATAATGAATGAATAGTAGTGTGACAGCCCAAAATTGACCCTAGTCAGGAAGTGGTTTCGGGACACTAAACCGAGTCATAAAAATAATTAACCGTCATAATTGATGCTCATTATATGTACATGTGCATGTGTGAAAATTTCGTGTTTGAATTTTGTTAATTGTAAGTGAATTTTATCAAATAGGACTTATGTGAGAAAATTTTGAAATGTGCTAGGCAAATGCAAAGTGGCCTATTAATGCATATTGTGAAAATGATGGGTTTGCATGTCAATTTACCCAAATTAAGGCATAGTGGCCGGCCATGCTATGAGTGGAAACATGTCACAAACATGTTATGTTAGTGAGGTATGTTAGGAAAAATAAAATAAGGAGTATGGGTAATAAAGAAATGGAAACAAAAAAAAAGTGTGTGGTTGTCCCCCCCCCCATTGCCCTGAGTTAAAGAAAAGAAAAGAAAGATTTTGTTCATCCTATTTCATCTTCTTTTGGCCGAAAATTCTAAGGAAGGAGGAAGGAGTTCTTGCTTCATGTTTGGTTTGGAAGAGGATTAGGAGGAGGTTTGGCCATACTTGTATCTAGATCAAGGTATGTTTGAGGTTGTGCCATGAGATTCATGCATGTTTTTAGTTGCTAGCTTGAGTTCTAATTAGCCCATGGTTCAAATCTTTGCTATGTCATGGGGATGATATTCGGCCTAGGTGGATTTTGTGTTAATGCCATTGCATGCTAAATATGAAGCTTGTTAATGATGCATGTGATGGTGGATTGATGATTCTTGAATCTTCTTTTTAGCATTTTTGAGTGAGCACATATGTGCATTGGTTGCTAGATGGAGAAGAATCGGCTAGCAAGTTGTGTGCTAAGGCCGAATATAATTTTGTATATTAATGAGTAATGCATGTGTTAAATTGATGGAAAGGGAGAGGATGCTTTACTAGTGTATATATGTGTGTATTAGCCAAGTTTTGAACTTGAAACAAAATGGTGTTTAGTCAATACAAGTAGCCATACTTGTAGAATGTATTAAGTGTTGCAATCGGCCCCAACATAGACATGTATGTTCGGCCACATGAATAAGTACATAAGCTATGTGTATGTTCGGCCATAGGTAGCCTATTGATGGCTTTAGCTTGACTTAGAAAATTCGGCTAAGGGAAATATTAGCTAGTATGTTGAATTCGATTCGTGATTTCGTACACATGTGACTCTAATGTCTAATGTATATATGGCTAAGTACCTTGAGCTTCTCTTTTGATGTTTGAATGAATTGTATTAAATTGCTTGATGTGATTAAAAATGCGTATGACCATTGTGTATTTGAGCTAAAAGGGTGGCCATATGACCTATCAAACTCCTTGTCATATTCGGCCATAAGCTAGCAAAATGAGACTTTAATGAGTTAAATTTGTTTGAATTAGCTCAAGAGCTTAGAGGACCCCAGTTGGATAAGGGAAAGGAAAAAGTGGTCGAGTAGCCATCGGAATCGTTCGACAACATCCGAGGTAAGTTCTTGAGTAAAAGAGCTTAAATTATGATTTGATTAGATCAGGTTTTAAGCAAATCAAAATCATGCTCTTTGTGTGTGGCTATTGAGCCAAAATTGCAAGAATGATAAGTGTCTTGTGTTTGAGTTTTGCTAACGAAAACGAAATACGAATGTGCCATGATTTATTGTTAAATGTGCATGGTTATTTGAATGATGTCCGGGCTAAGTCCCGAAGGCTTTGTGCTAGGTGACCATATCTGGACTAAGATCAGAAGGCATTTGTACGAGTTACTAAATCCGGACTAAGATCCGAAGGCATTTGTGCGAGTTACTAAATCCGGGTTAAGTCCCGAAGGCATTTGTGCGAGTTACTAAATCCGGGTTAAGTCCCGAAGGCATTTGTGCGAGTTACTATAACCGGGCTATGTCCCGAAGGCATTTGAACGAGTAGCTATATCCGGTTAAATTCCGAAGGTACGTGATTTGGGAATGAATGATCTTGCTGTAAAAATTTCAGTTAATACGCTTGAAACATCCCAACATTAAGGTATGTTTCGTATGTGCTTTGAATTAGTTGAGCCCTTACAAATAAGTATTCGCTCAGTTGATAAATGAGCTACCGGCCTTTGGCTAAGTTGATCTTTGTGTATGAATAAAAGGGTTGGTAATGTGAAGTAAGTATGATATTGAAAAATTGTGCATATGAAATTATCCGTTTAGCTACATGAATGCTATACTTTTGTTGTGCTGGAATCCCTTGCTCAAAACTTACTAAGCATAAATTGCTTACTCCGCCTCCTTGATTCTCTGTTTTATAGATTTTGGTTCTCCAGCTATCGGACTCAGGATTTTGAAGTCGAAGTCGCCCACACTATCAAAGCCCCCCCCCTTTTGGTACAATTTTGGTTGAACTTCGAAATGGCATGTATAGGACTACCCTTTTTGTTGGGGGTCATGGACCCTTTGGACTTGTATAATTTTGGATAGCCATGCGAAAATGGCTTATATATGTTTGAGTATAATGTTATAATCATTTGGTATGGACATGGTTATTGAGAGGTATGGATATGCTTAACAAGGATTGGCCATGGGAATGGTTAATCACTATCATAATTTGTGCTATTTATGCTAAAAGGGCTAGTTGAATCATGGAAACTATGAAATAGGTAAAGTCTACCTTAAAGGCAGATGCTGACAGCAGCAGTGATGTAGATTTGGAAAATCACTAAAAATAGTAGGAAGGTAATTAAATAGTGAATAAATTATGTAAACGAACCTTGGTTAATCTATTTTCATAGGAAAGTAACGAAACGGTCATATGGACAGTATGTTAAGAGATATTCAGGTTCTCGTGAGACAGATCCAGAACAGTTTCTGGATTTCCTGTTCCGAATTTGGAAATTCATTATAAATTAAACAGAGACAATTAGGAGTCATGCCATATATGTATAGATTCCTCTCTGAGTCTAGTTTCTATAGAAATAAACGGCATCAGTATTGAAGCTCTGTGCAGGGAGATATCCAAGTCGTAATGCGCAAAGGTCAGTGTAGTCGATCCCTGTAACATGGGAGAATTTGACTAATAAACTGTACTAATTGGCCCAACCAAAAATTCTAGAAAAAAATATGTAGATGGGAATATGAGTCTAGTTTCAGGGAAAATTTACGGAACTAGATTCCGAGTTTCTGAACTCAAGATATGATTTTTAAAGCGACTAGTACGCAGATTTCCAGTGTCTGGGAAATTTTTTTATAAGTGGTTTAAAGTCTGTTAACACCTCGTGTTCGACTCCGGTGACGGTCTCGGGTTCGGGGTGTTACATTTGATTGGTATCAGAGCTACGGTTTAGTCGATTCTAGGAGTACCGTAATGCGTTGGGTCTAGCTATACATGCCATTTTATGTGATTATTTGATAGTGTGGTGATTTCTGACAATTGTAAATGTGTTTATTTATAGTAATGGATCTCGATCCCGACCGAGCGGTAGCTGATGATCTTGAGAGTGTAGCGCCTGCTCCCGCACAAGGGACAGCGCCGGCGGACTCTCAACCTAATGCTAGTAACCCGAATGATGAAGCTAGACAAGCTTTCTATAGCGTGATGAATGATTGGTTCAACCAATACATTCGAACTAATACGGCTGTTCCACAACCTCCATTCGCGACTAATACCACCCCCGCACCTACAATACCTCCGGAAACTGACCAAATAAGGTCAAATAAGCCCCCAGTTGACAGAATCCGAAAACATGGGGCTACTGAATTTAAAGCTACGGATAGCGACGATATCGAGCAAGCTGAATTTTGGTTGGACAACACTATCCGGGTACTCGATGAGCTATCTTGTACACCCGATGAATGCCTAAAGTGTACTATCTCCTTGCTACGCGATTCTGCCTACTATTGGTGGAGTACTCTGACTTCTGTTGTGCCCGGAGAGCAAGTAACTTGGGAGTTTTTCCAAACTGAGTTTCGGAAAAAGTATATCAGTCAGAGATTTGTTGATCAAAAATGGAAGGAATTTCTTGAGCTTAAGCAAGGTTCTATGTCAGTTACTAATTACGAGCGAAAATTTGTTAGACTTAGTAGGTATGCTCGGGAATGTGTTTCGTCCGAGGCTATCATGTGTAAACGCTTCGAGGATGGGCTGAATGAAGATATAAAAATGTTCGTGGGCATTCTTGAAATACGAGAGTTCTTAGTACTTGTCGAGCGAGCTTGTAAAGCCGAAGAGCTTAGAAAAAAAAAACAAAAAGTTGATGTGGGAACAGGAGAGTTTCGTAAAAGATCCTCGGGAAAGTCTCTTCAACAGGCATCGAAGAAATTTCGAGATGATGTGGGCCGGTCTAGAGGCACTTCGGGCCTTTTTAGACGAGATCGTGATCGACCCCCTGGGGGTACACGAGGCACTTCGGTCGCCAGTGTTGGGAATGAACGTCGAGACAGAACGAAATGTCAATATTGCGGTAAATGGCATTCGGGGAGTTGTAGATTCCCTGACCGCTCCTGTTACAAGTGCGGATCAGTTGACCACTTCATTAAAGATTGCCCGAGGTTGTCTGAACAGAATGTAAATCAGAGTGGGAAACCGGGTGCTACCACTGCTCGAGGTAGACCATCTGGAAATACGGGCAATGCTAGTGGTGGTCAGAGAAGATCTAGAGATGCTACGACTAGATCCGAGGCTCGTGCGCTACTAGAGCTTATGCTATACGTGCCCGCGAGGATGCTTCTTCGCCTGATGTTATTACCGGTACTTTTACTCTCTTTGATACTAATGTAATTGCTTTGATAGACCCCGGTTCTACTCATTCTTACATATGTGAAACCTTAGCATCCAGTAAGACTTTACCTATTGAGTCTACTGAGTTCGTAATTCGGGTGTCAAATCCCTTGGGTCGTTACGTGCTTGTCGACAAAGTGTGTAAGAAATGTCCCCTAGTAATTCGAGGTTCCTGTTTTCCGGCGGACTTGATGCTTTTGCGTTTGATGAATTTGATGTTATTCTTGGTTGGATTGGTTGACCGCGCATGATGCGGTTGTGAATTGCAAAAGCAAGACTATTGATTTGAGGTGCGCAAATAACGAGATGATCCGAGTTGAGTCTACGGACTTAAAGGGGTTGTCAGCTGTAATATCCTTAATGTTGGCCCAGAAATATGTAAGAAAAGGGTGCGAATCATACCTTGTGTATGTACTTGATGACAAAGAATTAGAAAAGAAACCTGAATCTGTGCCGGTGGTTTGTGAATACCCGAATGTTTTTCCTGAAGAATTATCGGGTTTACCACCTGTTCGGGAGATAGAGTTTGGTATTGAGCTTGTACCTGGGACTACGCCGATTTCGATAGCTCCGTATCGTATGGCACCAACCCAGTTAAAAGAGTTGAAAGCTCAGTTGCAAGAATTGAGGGATAGAGGTTTTGCTCGACCAAGTTTCTCACCTTGGGGTGCACCAGTATTGTTCGTGAAAAAGAAGGACGGAACCATGAGGTTGTGCATTGACTATCGTCAATTGAATAAAGTGACGATAAAGAATAAATATCCGTTACCGCGTATTGATGATTTGTTTGATCAACTGAAGGAGCCTCAGTGTTCTCAAAAATAGATTTGAGATCGGGCTATTATCAGTTGCGAATTCAAGATTCGGACATACCCAAAACTGCCTTCAGAACGAGATATGGTCACTACGAATTCTTAGTGATGCCGTTTGGGCTCACTGATGCCCCTGCGGTATTTATGGATTTGATGAATCGGATCTTCAGACCATATTGGATCGGTTCGTAGTTGTGTTCATTGATGACATCTTGGTCTATTCAAGAGATGAGACCGAACATGCTGAGCACCTGAGATTAGTGTTGCAAATTTGCGGGATAAGCAGTTATATGCTAAGTTCAGTAAGTGTGAGTTCTGGTTAAGAGAGGTTAGCTTCTTGGGTCACGTGGTATCCGCATCGGGTATTCGAGTTGACCCGAGCAGAATTTCAGCCATACTTAACTAGAAGCCTCCAAGAAATATTACCGAAGTTCGTAGCTTCCTGGGGCTCGCCGGTTATTACCGACGATTTGTAAAAGGTTTCTCGATGATAGCCACACCAATGATGAAGCTACTTCAAAAGGATGTTAAGTTCGAATGGACGGAGAAATGTCAGAAAAGTTTCGATCAACTGAAAACTTATTTGACTGAAGCTCCAATTTTAGTGCAACCCGAATCAAGCAAAGAGTTTGTCATTTATAGTGACGCATCCCTACTTGGGTTGGGTTGCGTATTGATGCAAGAAGGTCGAGTGGTGGCCTATGCGTCGAGACAATTAAAGCCACATGAGAAAAATTATCCGACCCATGATCTTGAACTAGCTGCCATCGTATTTGCTTTAAAAATATGGCGACATTACTTATTTGGTGAAAAGTGTAATGTATTTTCGGATCACAAAAGTCTCAAATATTTGATGACTCAAAGAGACTTAAATCTGCGACAAAGACGTTGGCTTGAGTTGTTGAAAGATTACGAGCTTGTCATTGATTACCACCCGGGAAAGGCTAATGTGGTTGCGGACGCCTTAAGCCGGAAATCACTGTTTGCTTTACGAGCGATGAATGTACACTTGTCTGTTCTACCCGACAATGTGTTAGTAGCTGAATTAAAGGCCAAACCATTATTGATTCATCAAATTCGTGAAGCCCAGAAAGTTGATGATGAATTGGTTGCAAAACGGGCTGAGTGTGTTCCGAACAAGGAATCGGAGTTTCAAATTGATGATGATGATTGTTTGAGGTTCAGAAGTCGTTTGTGTGTTCCAAGGAATTCGGAACTCATTTCGATGATTCTGAACGAAGCCCATTGTAGCCGAATGTCAATTCACCCGGGGAGTACGAAAATGTACAACGATTGAAACGTTGGTTTGGTGGCATGGTATGAAACGAGACATCTCCGACTTTGTTTCGAGATGTTTAATATGTCAACAAGTGAAAGCGGAACATCAAGTGCCTTCAGGATTAATTCAGCCGATCATGATACCTGAGTGGAAATGGGATCGAGTCACAATGGACTTGTGTCCGGACTGCCATTGTCAGCAAGTAAAAGATCGATTTGGGTTGTTGTTGATAGACTGACAAGTCGCTCACTTTCCCGTGCGTACGGATTTTCATTGGATAAACTATCTGAATTGTACGTTCTCAATTGTAAGATTACACGGACTATCTATCGTGCGGATAAGACGGATCATCAGATTTTGA
>NW_024403330.1:0-16178 GCF_007990345.1 Gossypium hirsutum | reverse complement strand
GTTAGAATATAAAAGAATATTAAGGACATCAGATTAGAATTGATATATAATAAGTTTTTTAAAATTATTTTACTTTTTTAAAATTATTAAAATTGTGAATTTATAAATTCATTTAATAAAATATTAAAATGTATCTTCCAGTATTTTAATGTTTTTATAATTAATTTAAATTATTTATTAGATAAAATGATAATTATTTTTATTTTATAGTTTAAATATTTTTTATAACAATAATAAATATTATTTCACAAATAGTAACATTATACTTGGATCAAATTTGAGAAAGAAATTAATTTAACTTTCAAGGATAAAATGGTAAAATAATAAATAAAAGTAATGGTATTTTTGTCTCTTAAAAATACCAACAGCACCCAAGAGTTCCAATTGTTGCTGAAACCTCCAGCAAAAATTTAGCTGTCTAGTGCGGTGAAATTAATTTCTCACTAGACTGATTTACTTTTCCAAATACCTCACTGATGTCCTGAAGCAAACTTTAACCCTAATTCTGAAAAATAAATAAATTTAAACAATAGAAGTCAATTCCCATAAATTACCCATAAAATAATGGAGTGGGGTAATAAAAGCAAAGGGGAAAAAAAGAAAAGGCCGTAATCATGAGAAGCTTTACCAAATGTTGAATTGAATTGGGAACATGCGAAAGCCGCCTCAATTATTCACCATACAACTGTTTGTTTCTTTGTTTTTTTATTTAATAAAGTTCCAACTGTTTGTTTTCCCTTTTTATTCTCTTTTTCAATAACCCCCAATTGTTGTTCACCTGTCTAACAACTAGAAGACTTGAAATAGTAAAGAGTAAATTAGGGTAGAAACCACTCATTTATGATTTTCTTTTCTCACCATAAATTATAAAATAATCGTTCAGCTATTAGTATTTTTTTGATTATTCAATTATAAAAAATTACAAATAATCATTCAATTATTTAATTTTATCTTTTCTGGTCACCAATTGATTAATGTAATAATGAAAACACCAAAAAATTCAATATAGTTGAGTGATTATTTTGTAACTTTTCATAATTAGGTGACCAAAAAAATTTACTAATAGTTTGATGACTATTTTGTAATTTTTTGTAATTGGGTGAAAAAAAAAATCATAATTAGATGACTATTAATGCATTTTTCATATAAAATATTAAGAATATGTATCACATTTAAAAAAAAAATTGATGGTGTGTTAATTTAGTTGATTCCATTATTTTTATAATAATAAACGTGAGTTCGAATACTCTTAAACGCGCTTTTCTTCATTTTATAGGTTCGAAGAGTTATGAGTAGAAATAAATATTGTATAAAAAATTAAAATTCGTCAACATTCAAAAGATTATTTGATTAATATTTATTTTAAAAGTTAAATGATTATCAAAATTAAGGAGTAGTACAAGACTTTAAAATGACTATTTATTATTATTTAAGTGTGTAGTTGAGTTGGTGTTACGAATGAATTTCATATTACTGAAATTGCCAAAATAATATTACATGCTTTAAATAAGTTATATTATTACAATGATACTCTTAATTGTTTTTTTTATTTTATGTTTTTGAATAAAACCAATAAAAATTCAATAATAAGATTTAAACAGGTGTCACTAGCATTTACAAAACTTTACATTAACCACTTCAACTAAAATTTTATTTTAATTATTTTTGTAAATTTTAATGTTATTACATAAACTTTTTAAGTGAGTTACCCACTCTCTCCATGATTTAATTGTTAAATAAATATTTTATAAATATGTTTTAATGTTGATCTTTTCTTTTGCCAACATGATAACATTTTGACAATATGTTAAATAATGCGACTTAACATGATGACTTATAGGAAAATGACAATATGATCTACAAAGTAAATTTTAAGATTCTTAATCAAATGTAGATTGAGTATTAGTTTGATTGGCATTAACATTGTTTCTAATGTAGGAGAATATGGGCTCGAATGTGTTGAAGCACATTATCCTCCTATTTAAAGGTTAGGGAGAGGCAATGGATAGTTTTAAGCTTTGTTAATAAAAGAGCAATTACTTTCAAGATAAGCATAGCATGCAAAGTAGTACTTTACTCTTTCTACCCATCAGGAAAATACAAATTCTCCTTTATTTCAGTCTTTTTTTTTTCAATTTCAATAAAAGTATGCAAAGTTGTATTAAGTACTTTACTCTTTCTACCCATCAGGAGAATACAATTTCTCATTTGTTTTGGTCATTTTTTTAGTTTTCAATAAAAGTAAATAGCAAAATCGTGGCTAAGGAACTATACTAGTGACCTATCTAATTTTATTGTAGAAATTTTCGGGATCTATGATTGGACCATGCAAACTAAAAAAGTTAACTTTTTTTTTTATCTTTTAAACTATTACAAAATAATTATTTTGATTTTTTTCTTATTTTAAAAACATATAGAGACCTAATCTTCGAATAGATAATGCAATATAATGTGAAATCTTTCATGAAATAAAAAATCTTGAAATATTTTTCTTTTCCGTTTTGCACATGTCATCAATAACTTTCAAACTTGGACAGTGCAAGTACGTTGATAAAATAACCAAAGTCCCACAAAATCTAGTAAAAAAAATTGAGTTGAACTAAACCAAGGAAGATAACTTTGTTATTTCCGCATCCCATGGGGATGTCCAACTTCATCTCTCTAATACTTATCAATCTATTTCATGTTCATTTCCTTTTGAATCACTTGATATATATTTTCTCTTTTTTGGTATTTTTTAATACATATTATTTGGTCTTTTATTTATAAATTATTTATTCTTTTAGATTTTAAACCATTTTAAAATTTTTAATCCAAAATGATTTAAGAAATATATTTTCCCTTTTTTTTAACTTTAGAACTATAACTAAATTGAAAAAATATAAATATCGTGGGTTAAATTTATTGAACTAGTTAGAATTAGAACTAAAATGACAAATTTTATAAATATCGAGGGCTAAATTTGTTAACTTTGTAGATTTAGGATTAAATTGATAGAATATGTAAATATTGAAGAGCTAAATTTGTTATTAGGTCAATAAAAAAGACTCGTCAATTTTTTATCACTTATTTAATAGCAACTAGTAAAAGATCGAGTAATATATTTGATTTTGAAAAGTTGAATAACTAAATTAAAAAAAAGGTTGGGTGGTCAAAATTGACATAAAGGCATAATTAAATGACTATTTTTGTACTATAAAAAATAACCATTTTTATAGTTTACCATAATTTTTAACGACGATATATAAAATGAAAATAATTTTTACCATAATTCTTAAATTAAATAAATTTATTTTATTTTTTGACTTGAAATGCAAATTTGTGAAAATTAAGGGTGAGTTTGGATGGGCGGTGCGTTTACCTACGGTTAGTGTAAAAATAACTGTGATGGTGAAACTAGATACTATAATAATACTATAACGTGAGATAAAAAATAAGCTAAACGTAACGTACCACACTACACCTACTCTCCCATCCAAACTTACCCTAAGTTCATAGCGGTGGAATTTATCCTCTTTAGTAATAATCGTGAATAGATATGCAAATTTTGAGCACATGATGATGAATGGACGATGGTGATGGAATTGAAAATTTGTTTTTTCAAAAAGTGGGACCCAATGTAACACATAAAAAGAAAGGTAAGGAAAAGCCAACGACCTTCTTCTCCTCACTTTCTTCCTACCCGTCTCAATCCTGCGAGGTTTCAACAATTTCTCACGCTCCATCTCAGCGAGTGAAACGTACGGTTCGGTTATTGTAAAGCCTCTTTTTTAATAAGAGAAACGAGATTGGTTTTGTTAAAACTAAAAAATAAAAAATAAATATTTAACATGTTTTATGTTTAAATTTAAGAATTTATTATTAAGTCATAATTCGATAAGGGATGTTAGAATTAAAAAAAACTAAAAATATAATTGATTAAAATAATTTATATAATAAAAATTATGCATTGATTTATGACTTTCGCTCATACCTAATTTTAAGTTTAATTAAAAATAAAACCATAGGATTAAAAAAAACTAAAATTACAATTAAAATGTCATTTCTAAACGCTATAAAATCAATATAATTAATATTTAATACAGTACAAGTGACAATACGGCCAAGTCTCTTTTTTTTTTTAATAAAAATTACTTATTTATTATTCTTTTATTATGCTCTAGAAGGATACACATCCCTCTTAAAACTATGGAATAATGACCAAAATTACTCTTAAAGTTTACTCTTTTCGGCAATTTGGTACTTATTTTTTTGAGTAATTTTAACGGAGAATGACGTGGCATAATTATATGGAAATTTTTAACTTACATGAATTCAATAATCTTATTTTCGAGATTAAAAGTTTTACCAATTAATATCTAATATTGAATTTTATTGGGTTGAAGGTTTTTGCCATTTATGTTACTTTTTGTTATTTTTTAATTTCATGTCAGATGTTAATTTGTAAAAAAAGTTATTTCTAAAACGATATCGTTTCAATCACGTCAATTAAAACTTCCCATATCATCATCACACATCATTTATCGTTTTTCTTTTTTTTTTCAATTAAAAAACAAGTAATTTGATTCAGAGTAAAAAAGTTGAGGGTAAAATTGCTAAAAAAGAATAAGTTCAATTTGCTCAAAAGAATACACATCAACGGTATTTTGTTCATTATAACATATTATATTCTCCCTAAAATTAAGGTTGTTGACACCATTTTTGATGAAAACGGGGTCGACTTGGGTTTTGATGAAAACGAAAAAAACGGGAGTCGCCACCAATCCTTTTTGGGGTGTGATTGGGTCACCTTGGAAAGAGGTTGTTTTTAATAAATAATTTGATCTTATTAAAACAACGGTTTTGGTCTACGAAATTTAGGAAACGGGTTCGGGAGTCGGTTACGTACGAGGAAGGGTTAGCACCCTCGTAACGCCCAGAAATTGGTACCTAGTTGATTATCTAATGTCTTGATGTCGAAAATTGAGAACTTAAAAGAATTAAAAAAAATACGATCCTAGCATTAAAGTTTTGGAAAAAGAAGTATATTTCACGTTAATCAAGGAAGAGAATCATATCCAGTGAGTTAGAATACAATGTCTCAAACTCCCGATACGCGAATAAAAAATGCTTATTTAAAAGATATTTTAGCCATCTCGGATTTAAAATGAGATCACGACCAGTAAGTTAGGACGCGACTCTTTTTAAGATCCCGGGATCATTTAAAATTTGAGCTTGAAAAAGATTCGTGCATTTAGATTTATCGAGAAAAACGAAACCCAGTAAGTTAGGGCACGATTTTCTCGATTCCGAACACGAAATGTTATTTTTTTGAAAAAATAAATTTTGTTATATCGAGTAAAAATAAAGCACAAAATCATAGTGAAAGCAAATTACATTATTTATGCATAGCAAGATCATAATGAACATGAAAATATAAAAACGATGCAAACAATAGCAATTAATTTGAACGATCAAATTTACAACATACAAAATAACACAATATAAAAAACGAATAAATTTAAATCATCCATTCAAAATAATGACAAAAATGAAATAAATAAATAGCAAATACAATTAAGTATAAAAAGATATATATAGACATGAGCTAAAATATGTGTATACATGAATTAATAAAATATATAAAGTATATTTTAATAAAATAAATTAATATACGTATATATAAAAAACATGTACATATATGTAGATGTATAAAACTAATGGAATACGAAAATAAAGAGATACATGTAAAAAGTAAGTGTATACATATTGTAAAGTAAAAGAGAAAAATATATATGTACAAATTAAAGTTTTAAAATATGAAAATATACATATGTGTACAAATAAATACATTAATTTATATACATGTTAAAAATATATTGAAAAGGTGTATATATGTGGATTTTAAAAATATATAAAAAGTATATTTTAAACTATAAAGATTATATATAAATATGTATATATTTATAAGAATGAAAACATGTATATAGATCTATAGGTATGTACATAAGTTATAAAATGTATGAAAATATATAAGTATATATATATTATAAGAATAATGCATGTATGTCATGCAAATATATGCATATATATATACGTACCAAAGGTTTAAATAAAATAAATAAAAATAAATAGGAAGAAATAATAATAATAATGATAATAATAATAATAATAATAAACTCAATAATAAATAAAATGATAGGATTAAACTAAAAACAAAACAAAATACCAGGGGAGAAATCAAAATAAGATAAGGCCACAAGATCGATTTGCGATGCGCGCAGAAGAAGGGGGATCGATTGAGCAATTTTCCCCAACCTTATGCGCATGTGCTCCGCACTGGACTAAATCGAAACGCATAAAAAGCAAGTGGCCAAATTTAAAAAATTGAATGGGACCAGATCGCGCCATATTGCATGAGCGGAGGGACCGGATGTGCAAATAGTCCCTCCGAGCCTGAACGCGCGGATCTTAGACCCATTAAGGACGGGTTTTCGGGTCTTATAAAAATAACAGGAAAGAAAAAAAAAACTAAAACCTACATCGTTTTTTAAAAAAACAGAGACACCCTCTGGTTCTCTCCCTCTGCCACAGCCCCTAAACCCAGGCCACCGTCTCCGCCTCCAAGGCCAATGGCCGGAGTTACGCGAGAACGGCCCATTTGCCTTCTCTTTTTGAAGCGTCCCCGAAGGCTAAGCCTTCTCAGCCACAAGATCAAAAGGAAGAGGGATGAGATGCCCCTTTCGGTTTGAATCCAACGACGGCGAGGGTGGGGCTCCGTCGCTAGCCCGTCGAAGCAAAAGGTACTTCCTTTCCCTTTTAGTTCCGTTTGTTTTATTGAACAGTTGCAGAGAAAAAAGAGTAATAAATGAAGACTAAAGTGAATAAGAAACCAGAACAGAGCAAAACGGGAGTCAACCTTTTTGATCTCCTTTTTCTTCTTTTCAATTCGAAAATGCCGTGTTTTTTTCATTTACAAAGATATTGCTTTTCTTTTATATCCCCTTTACATAGTATTTTAGTTGCGTTCTTTGTATTATCCATTGTGTGCTCCGACTTTCTCTGCCATTTTGCAGGTGTTGATGAGGCTAGGCACGGTGGGTGGCGATGGGACCTGGCAGACGGCAGAGGGAGGGATGCGGCGCTAGGTTTGGCTAGTTGGGTCTTGTTTTGGGCTCCGGGTTAGGTTTAGGTAGCGGGCCACCGGGTAAATGGGCCTGCAACAGCTGCCCCTCTTTGCTCATTGTCGTGTAACGAGAATAGAGCAAAGACCAAGAAAGGCCAATTTTGCCCGGTCGCCTGTTTTGGACTCGTCGTGGTGCTTTTCTTCTAGCAGCTTCACTCTAGTCCACTGTGTCTTGTTGCTTCGATCTACTGCACTTCAGGGAGATCTGACTTGTAGCTTCAATCTTCTTTTGCAGCAACTTTATGGGGACAAGATTTGTGGTTTTATTCTATTCCACTGCATCTTCAGGGAAATAAGACCTGATGCGATCTACTCTGCTGTAACCTCAGAGAGATAAGATCCTTTATTTTAATCCGCTCCACTGTAACTTCAGGGAGATAGGATAGTGTCTTCGATCTGCTCCGCTGTAATCTCAGGGAGATAAGATCCTTTATTTTAATCCGCTCCACTGTAACTTCAGGGAGATAGGATTTCTGGCCTCGATCTGCTCCACTGTAACCTCAGGGAGATAAGATCTGAAATTTTTAGTCTGTTCCACTGTAATCTCAGGGAAATAAGACTTGGTGCGATCTGCTCTACTGTAACTTCAGAGAGATAAGATCCTTTAATCCGCTCCATTGTAACTTCAGGGAGATAGGATTACTATATTCAATCTGCTCCGCTGTAATCTCAGGGAGATAAGATCTGCAATTCTTTGGTCTGTTCCACCGTAATCTCAGGGGAATAAGACCTTTTATAATGACCCTAATTATGCTTAATGATTAAGATGACATTATCAAAATGAAACAAATGCTCCTAACTAGATGTGTATGAATGACATGCAAAATGTCATGAAAACGATTCCTTAATGCTTAGGTTATCATCACACAAAAGCTTAGTAAGGCTTTATCACTGACGCGCTACACCGCCTTCTTGCTCGGTTAGCATATCCAAAGAAACACTTAATCTGATTGCCCCCCACTGTGCGCGTCAAAGTTCAATCCACTGGGACATAAAATTTGTACCGTCAATCTCCCATTGTAACCCAAGGGTGGAAAGGTATGGCTTTCCTCAATCTTCTCCTATCGCAATTCGATGACATTGAATGTGAAACTCTTTGGTTCTTTACCCATCCCCAAGGTGTCATACCAAATGCTCATGCACAAAATGCAAAATTTTCCTCTCCTAGAAGACCTTTCTTCTTGTCTGGTAAACATCGTTTTTTTGGTTCAATCAATGTTTAGACAACAAAATCTGAAAAGGTAGTCTTTAACTTAGACTCTTCCTTTTTAGATATTTCCAACCTTTAAAATTGGCGTGTTCTAAACAATAGTCCTGTTTCAGGTTCCTATATTATTTAGAACTTTTCAGAGTAATATGCAAAACTTCCTTTGTGAATGTTTTATTAGTCCATTAATCATTATTCCAATGTAACATGTTTGCAAAAAGGTCATAACAATGGATAAAGAATAAAGTTGGTTCTGATCATAACCCAAATAAAACATCAAAGATGGCGGAAGAAAGGTAACAAAGAAGTGTATTGAGAATGTGTATTTTTACAAAAAAGAAGGGAAGAAAGAATGTATTTTCAAGAATACACATAAGAACTAGGTGCCCCAGTTATCGCAGATTGAGTTTCTCTGTACAAACTTTCCGAAGACCCTTCTGAGTTTGTCAGGTGTTCAGGAGATCTGCAATACTCTGTCAATGCTTCAAGACGTTGCATATCCTTTCTTGTTGGTTCAAGTAAAGGAAGATCATCATATCCCCCCCGATCAAAATTTGATCCGCTCAAGTCCTGATGTTCCAATCCTGCCCAATACTTGAGTCGCCCTTTTCGGGTTTTCGACTCAAGCCCTCTTTGGTCTCAAAGTGCCCTTTACGGGTTTTCACCTTAGCCTCTCCAAAGTCCCTTTTTTTTTTTTTTTAGGAAGCAAATCGCCCTTCTCGGGTTTCACTTTGGTTCCCCCTTCTTTCAAGTGAAGTATTTCTTGACGGAGTCTGCGTTTACAGGGTTTGGTAAACTTTTGCCATCCATCTCGCATAGGATCAAAGCTCCCCCGGAAAATGCCTTCTTTACAACATAAGGGCCTTCCCAATTTGGCATCCATTTTCCTCTAAAATCCTTTTGCATAGGAAGAATCTTTTTAGTACCAAGTCCCCTTCACGAAATTCTCGGGGGCGAACCTTTTTATTATAGGCTCGCATCATTCGTTTCTGGTACATTTGCCCATGGTGAATAGCCCTTAGCCTCTTTTCCTCTATTAGGTTCAACTGATCGTACCGAGATTGGATCCAATCGGCTTCATCCAACTGTAGCTCAGATAACACCCGTAGAGAAGGGATTTCAACTTCAATGGGTAATACTGCCTCCATTCCATAAACCAGAGAAAAAGGCGTTGCCCCAGTAGAAGTTCTAACAGATGTTCGATAGGTAAGGAGAGCAAATGATAATTTCTCGTGCCAATCCTTGTAGGTTTCAGTCATTTTCCCCACAATCCTTTTAATGTTTTTATTGGCCGCCTCCACTGCACCATTCATTTTTGGACGATACGGTGATGAGTTATGATGCTTGATTTTAAATTTGCCACAAACTTCAGCTATTGTGCTATTATTCAAGTTCATCGCATTGTCAGATATGATCCTCTCAGGCATTCCATATCGACAAATAATCTCCTTCTTCAAGAATTTGCTAACTACTGCTTTCGTGACATTTGCATATGAAGCAGCCTCCACCCACTTGGTAAAGTAATCAATTACTACGAAGATGAAGCGATGCCCATTAGAAGCCTTTGGTGATATTGGCCCAATAACATCCATACCCCACATGGAAAACGGCCAAGGAGAGGTCATGACGTGAAGAGGTGAAGGGGGCGCGTGTATTTTGTCTCCGTAAATCTGGCATTTGTGGCACTTCCTGGCATGATCAATACAGTCTCCTTCCATGGTGGGCCAATAGTACCCAAATCTCATGATCTGTCTGGCCATCGTGAAACCACTGGCGTGCGTCCCACAAATACCCTCATGGACTTCTTCCAAAATTTTCTTGGCTTCCACAGCATCCACACATCTTAACAGTACTTGATCCTTCCTTCTTTTATATAACACTTCTCCATCTAAGACATATTCAATGGCTATCTTTCTCAGAGTCCTTTTGTCATTCTCTGTCGCTTGATCAGGGTATTCCTGATTCTTCACATATTGTAGGATACTCTGATACCAAGGACAATCATCTTTTCCTTCCTCCTCAATATTGCAGCAATTAGCCGGGGTCTCAGAGATACTCATCTGAACAGGCCTCATTGCCTCAAGTCTATTCACCTGAATCATCGAAGCTAGAGTAGCTAATGCATCAGCCATTTGGTTTTCCTCCCGTGGGAGGTAATAGAAGGTGATATCGTCAAACTCCTCAGCCAATTCAAGAACTAGTTTTCTATAACCGATTAGCTTAGGATCTCTAGTCTCCCACTCCCCTTTGAGTTGGTATATCACCAACGCTGAATCCCCGTATACTCTCAATACTTTGATGTTCCGTTCAATGGCTGCACGAATGCCCATAATACATGCTTCATATTCTGCCATGTTATTTGTACAATCGAAGTCCAACTTGCTAGCAACAGGATAATGATCTCCACTTGGGGATACCAAAACTGCCCCAACTCCATTACCCGTAGCATTTGAAGCTCCATCAAAATTTAGCTTCCATACATGATCCATTTGAGGATTTTCTTCAGTATTTGCCACATACATCAAGTCCTCGTTTGGAAAATCGAAGTTCAAAGATTCATAGTCCTCCAAGGCTCTACTAGCTAGGAAATCGGCTATTGCACTTCCCTTTATGGCCTTCTGACTGACATATACTATATCAAATTCTGAGAGCAAGATCTGCCATCTAGCCATTCTCCCGTTCAAAGCAGTCGATTCCATCATATACTTTAAAGGATCTAACTTTGAAATCAGCCAAGTCGTGTGATACAACATATACTGCCTCAGTCTTCGGGTCGCCCAGATTAGAGCACAACACAACTTCTCAATTGATGAGTACCTCATTTCGCAATCGGTAAATTTCTTACTGAGGTAGTATATTGCCCTTTCTTTCTTTCCCGTCTCATCATGTTGGCCCAATACGCATCCCATGGAATTCTCCAACACTGTTAGATACAATATCAATGGCCTATCTGGACTTGGAGGTGATAAGACTGGGGTATTAGCCAAGTACTGCTTTATCTTATCGAAAGCATTCTGACACTCTTCATCCCATTCACCCGGATTATGTTTCTTTAAGAGCCGGAATACTGGATCACATTTCTCTGTCAGTTGTGAGATGAACCGAGCAATGTAATTCAGCCTCCCTAGGAAACCTCGAACCTCCTTCTGAGTGCGCGGGGAGGTAAATCTCGTATTGCTTTTACTTTGTCTGGGTCAACCTCGATCCCCTTTTTGCTAACTATGAAGCCTAATAACTTCCCTGATCTGACTCCAAACGTGCATTTGGCCTGGTTAAGCTTGAGCTGGAATTTCATTAATCTCAAAAATAACCTTTTCAAGACCTGAACATGCTCTTCTTCCGTTCTAGACTTCGCGATCATATCGTCAACATAGACTTCGATCTCCTTGTGCATCATGTCGTGAAACAAAGTCACCATAGCTCTCTGATACGTTGCTCCCGCATTCTTCAATCCGAAGGGCATTACCTTGTAACAGAATGTTCCCCATAAGGTAATGAATGTGGTTTTTCTCATGTCTCCAGGATGCATCTTTATCTGATTGTATCCAGAGAAACCGTCCATGAAAGAAAATAATGAATAGCCTGCCGTGTTATCTACCAAAGTATCAATGTGAGGCAGTGGAAAGTTGTCCTTTGGACTAGCCTTGTTCAAATCCCTATAATCCACACACATTCGTACCTTTCCATCCTTTTTGGGAACGGGGACGATGTTGGCTACCCAATCTGAATACTTGACCTCTTGTAAGAATCCCGCGTCGAATTGTCTTTTGACTTCTTCCCTTATTTTCAACACAATGTCAGGTCTCATTCTCCTGAGCTTCTGTTGAACGGGTTTACAATCCTCCTTTATGGGCAGACGATGCACCACAATGTTAGTATTTAGCCCAGGCATATCTTGGTACGACCACGCGAAAACATCCTTGAATTCTCGGAGCAAATTAATGAGGTCTTGCCTTGTCTTTGCGGTGATTTCAGTTCCTATCTTCACCTCCTTTCCATCCTCTAGGCTCACTATTTCTAATGATTCCCTATGAGGTAGGATATGCTTATCCTCTTGTTCCACCATTCTTAACAAGTCCGGAGATGCATCATAATCTTCGTCATTTTCAAAGTCGCAGGATTCCTCTGAACACACTTCTTGCTCAAAAATAGGCTCCGCGTTTGAGGCAGCGTCACTCATGTCATTGATATCTGAAGACCTATGAGAGCATGTCAAAGAATATACCAGGAATATAAATTTACGAATATGTTTGTGCAAAAGAATTGCAAATGAAAGAATTATTTGTAAGACAATCAACAGAATGAAAAATATAAAAGGAAAAAAAAATGACTGATTGAGATGAACGTAGACACGTATTTCATTAAAATAATGATATTAGGCCCAATGCCTATTTCACAAAAGATTTCATATCGTTCCTAGGTCAACAAACAACAGGAATGTTTTGAGCATTACTCTGAATAAGCCCTAAAGACTACAGGGATTTCTTCAGCAGTCCAATTGTTTAGCTCACTTCCAGGCTCATAAGGGCAGATTTCCAACAAAGCCCTCCTTTCCGTTGCTTCTATGGCGTTGGTATAAACATCTTCCAACATTCCTCCCATGCCGCTACCGGACACTCCACATTCAGAATGAATAAATCCTCCCGATACAAAAGATGTAGATATGTGGGGAAAGGTTAAAGGCTCACACTTAGCTTCATGTCCATTCAAACGCGCCCTCCTTCTCTCTTGTCTCTTCTCTATTTCTTTCTTCTTCTGCTTCATGTCTGGCTTGTACCCTAAACCAAATCTATCAAACTTTCCTTCGGCATTGGTGCCTCAATCCTTCCCTGAAGATATTTTCCCAATCCTTTCCCGGGTAAGGCTCCTCTTCCTACCATCAACCGCAATCCCATCTCAGTGGTCCTGGATATTTTCGGTACTGGAATTCTATTTCCCTCCGCAATAAACATCGCGTTCACGAATTCTAACGACCGAAAAGAACATTCTAGTGCCTCGTCGTTGATGTCCACATAAGGTGCATCGCTAGTCATCATTGCGATAATATCCTCCTCTGCATCTATCGTTACCAACCGATCCTCCGATACCAACTTCACCTTCTGATGTAATGATGAAGGTACTGCCCTGCTGAGTGTATCCACGGTCTCCCCAATAGACAGTTGTAGGAGGGTTTAATATCCATTACCAAGAAATCCACCTCATAAGTGACTGGGCCAATCCTTAATGGCACCTCAATTCTCCCCATAACCTCCTTTTTTGTTCCATCAAATGCCCTTACTATGCTCTGGCATGCTTCATGTGCGAACTGTCTATTGGTAATCGACTAAGAGTGGACAAAGGCAATACATTTAGTGCAGATCCATTATCAACCAAGGCCCCCGGGAGTGTGTATCCTTTGCATCGGACAGTAACGTGCAGGGCTTTAGTAGAACCTCTTCCTCCGGATGGTATTTCATCATCATTGAAGAAGATAAAATTGTCAGCACCAATATTGTTGATCAACCGATCCAACTTGTTTACCGAAATATCGTCAGCCACATATGTTTCGTTTAGCACCTTTAAGAGTGCATTCCGATGTACTTCTGAGTTTAAGAGTAAAGCTAATACCGAAATGCGGGCTGGCTTTTGTGCAGTTGCTCCACAACACTGTATTCGCTGTGTTCAAAAACTTCAAAACTCCTTCGCCTCTTCTTCTTTATTGGTTCATTTACCAATGGTTCAACTTCTACTGCCTTCCCTTTCCTCTGTTTTTTCTTCCAATTCTCTTCCTGGACGACTCTGCTTGAGCGTCATATCTTTTTCCCTTGCGCGTGTAAAAAACTGTTTCCTGATTTCTTTCTGCTTCTTTCCCAAAACGGTCACATTACACCCGTAATTCCACGGCACCATTTTGTTATCCCTATAAGAGAAATTTGATGGTTTCTGGATTACAATTTTCGGTGTTACCTGAGCCCTAACCTCATTACCCTTAGGGCGTGAGATAATGACCACAGGATGATTTATTTTTGGAGCCTTTGTTCCCAACTCTGTCGCGCATATGCTCCTCATTTCTTTCACATCTTCATAAAACCTCATCTCCTTGTTATCCATCATGCTTTGAACCAAGGCCTTGAATCCTTCACATTCTTGGATTTCATGCCCTGTTTCATGGTGAAATTCACAATAATTTCCCATCTCATGCCCTTTCTCAGGATCTGAAATAACCAAACCTCTTTTCGCCATTTCTTTCCAGACCCATTTCAATGGAGTTTTTACTTCAGCAATGTCAGTCTTGACTTCTTCTCCCGTACCTTCGCTAACCATATTCACCCCTTATCTGCGTGATTAGGTAACGGATTCTTTGCGTTAGGTGAGTCGTCAAGTTTGACAACACCTAAATTGATAAGTCCCTCTACTACCTTCTTGAAGGCAGTACAATTTTCTATCGAGTGCCCAGAAATTCCCGCATGATAATCACATTGCGCGTTCGTATCATACCATTTTGGATACGGGGGTTGTAGAGGACTCAAGTAACGAGGAGCAACAACATGTGCATCGAATAAAGTCTGATACAACTCCTTGTATGACATCGGGATTGGCGTGAATTGGGGCTTTTCAGTAGTTTGCCTAGCTCCCGACTCTTGTCTTGATGATCCCTGTTGATTAGCAACCACTTTCTTTGGCTGATTCACGGTAATTGACCTACCATAAGTATTCACATTATTCACTTCATTTTCTCTTTCCTCGGGGTGCCCTCCTATTACTTTCTCCTCCATCTATTTTTCCACTTCTAATGGCATGCTCAATATTTCACCATTCATGATTATATCTGAGAAATTCTTGAAGCGCTTCCTAACATGTAGTGATGAACGGGGCTTTCAAAGTATTAATAAAAGCGTCGTCATCTCCTTTTCCAAAAGCGGTGGTTGCACCTGAACCGCCACCTCTCGCCACCTCTGCGCATATTGTCTGAAGCTTTCGTTCGATTTTTTCTCTAAATTTTGCAGAGTTATCCTATCAGGCATCATTTCTGAGATATGATTGTATTGTCTCAAGAAAGCCTGTGCTAAATCCCTCCAAGTAGCGATTTTAGCTCGGCTCAGCTGATTGTACCACTTTGACGCCGCTCCCGTAAGACTTTCCTGAAAGCAATGTATTAATAATTGATCATTATTATGTGCCCCGTCATTCTTCTACAAACATAGTAATATGGATCCTGGGCAACTAGTCCCGTTGTATTTCTCGAATTCCGGCATCTTAAATTTGTAAGGGAGCACCAAGTCCGGAACCAAGCTCAGATCCTTTGCATCTGTTCCATAGCTTTCGATGCTTTCTATTGCCCTAAACTTCTCTTCTATCCATTTCCATTTCTCCTCAAATTGTTTTGGAAATTCCTCCTTCGCCTTGTCCTTTTCAACCATCTCGTCTAGATCTGGGACTGCAATATTATTCGGCTATACAGGATTAAGCCCGCTCCGTTGAAAATTCATGGATTAAGCATCGCCTTGAACTGTTGGGGTCTAACCGACGAGGTCTCCGCGAATAGCTCGGCCGTACTGCGCATGGAGCGGAAACCTGGGGATAAAGTGTTCACCTGTTTTCTTCTTCACTACATCACGACCTTTACCCTTATCTCTCCCTTCATAATTCTCATCTTGCCCAGTCATTTGGACTCCTCCATCTTTTGCACCATGTCCGCTAATCTTTCTTTTGCTCTTCATTTGCGCCTGCAACTATCTTGCATTCTTTCTGAAGTCCCTAGCTTCTCCAACCTTTGGTCCATAATTTTTGCCAGCTCGGTGCCTACTTTGGTTTTCCAGGGTGTAA
>NW_024403329.1:0-16219 GCF_007990345.1 Gossypium hirsutum | reverse complement strand
TTCCCTTCCTCTAAAAGCATCCAACACATCTCTCACTTCATTCATCATTCTCCTTTTCTCTCTTCCATTCCCTTTCTTGTTTCTCATTTCTTTTTCCTCTTTCCCTTTTCAATTTCCCCTCTTGAAAAACATCTTACACACCTCTTGGAGTAGCAGCAATCGAGTACTCGTGAAGGTCTTGGATCATTAGAACGAGTAGAGAAGAGAGGAGCGCACTAGTTTAGCTTCGAAAAACCACTGAGATTTGTTCTTCTAGTTTCCTTCTCTTAACTTTGTTTAAAGTTTTTTTTTATCATGAATATGAGTACTTTTTTTGTTGTTCATCATTAATGAAATGAATTAAATTCATTTCGTGTTAGATTAATTGTATTATGTCCGCTTAGATTATTTAAAATGTGTTTGTGTTGTTATTAGGTCTAATAAATTGTTCAATTAAATAAACCATGATTATTTTATGTTTACATTTAATTGTAAGGTAGCAATTGAATTAATTATTAACAGGATTGAAATTATAATTAATTGACACAATATTTAATTGATGCATGTTTAATCTTCTACGGTAGTTGAAGGTTAATTAGTAATGGTATTAAACGGTACATTAGCCTTGCATATCTTTTAAGATTATTGTGATTCAATTGTTCTGATATAGCGATATATTTATACCTCACTTAATTTTATATTTGATTATTAAAATTTGATTAATTGTTTGCATTGACATAGAAATATGTTCAAGAGATTAATGAGTTTTAATAGGTAAGTATGTGCATTAGTAGCAATTTACCGAGTTGCCGTGAAATTATTCGTAACAACATGAACATAGTTTTAACTAATCTAAGTCAAAGAATAAAATTAATCTAACACATTTATGTTATCTTGATTAGACTCAACTTTTTAAAATCGTGCATTGGAACATTTTTACTTTTTTATTTTTTAATTACTTAGTTATATTTTAGTTTTTACGACACCTTTTCAAATCAACATATTTTTCCTTGACTAATTTGTTTAAAGTTGCATTTCATAAATATTTTCTTTCATAGTCCCTGTGGGTACAATAACTCAACATTACTTGTTAACGATTGTGTACACTTGCACATTTCCATCGTTTCATGTATGAGGAGACCAGAAATCGAGGCACAATAATATGTCGTGATAGTGTTTCATGAACTTAATCCGAGTATGAGGAGACCAGGAATCAAGGCACAACAATTCAAGCTGAAGCCAGTCATATTCCAGATGTTTTAGATAGTGGGCCAATTTAGTGGAATGCTGACTAAGGATCCTCACCTTTACCTCAGATTGTTTATGGAGGTGAGTGACTCCTTCAAGTTAGCCGAAGTACCTGAAGAAGCACTAAGATTAAAGCTATTCCCATATTCACTAAGGGACAGAGCTCAAGCCTGGTTGAACTCATTGCCACCAGATTCCATCACCACATGGCAAGAGTTAGCAGAACGATTCCTTATGAAGTGCTTCCCACATAACAAGGATGATAAGTTACGGAATGAGATCACTATCCTCCAACAGATGGATGAAGAGTCCTTGTATGAGGCATGGGAAAGATTTAAAGAATTATTACGAAGATGCCCTTATCACGGAATCCAGCACTGCATCTAATTAGAGATGTTCTATAACAGTCTCAATGCTCACATAAGGATGGTAATAGACACTTTTGCTAATAGTTGTAACACCCCAAATAGGGCCTAGGAGTTTTAGGGGTATTTCAGGATTTTAGCCTTAAAGTGTTCGAAATTTTACAATCGATACTGTTTTTACTATGATTTTTAGAAATTAAATCAATTTCAGAAAATGAGTTTTAAATACCTTTAATTTGCAAAAAGGACTAATTGAAAAAAAGTAAAAACTTGGAGTTTTTATGAAGAAATTTAACCAAATTTTAAAATTTAAGCTAAAACCCCTCATTCTCTAAATTATTTCACGTAAAATAACCCCTCCAAAAATTAGTGTTTGTTGTCCTTTGTTCTCTCTTATTATTCCAATCAATTTGTAACTCCAATCCTAATTTCTTTTGATTTCTATCATCTCTTAATTACAAACCACTATAAAAAGACCAAGAAAAACACCCAAAAACACCATAGTCTCCTCCATTGTCAAGCTTTCGAGTTTTTCGGGTTTTTTATCAAACGCTTGGTTTTTCATCATCTAAGGTAACAGTTCAACTTCTAATTAGTTTTAGACATTATTTAGTCTTTAAAACTAAGTTTTTAGCCACTAAATCGTAAGTTTTAAATAAAAACTAAAAATTGGGTTGTTAATGGTGAAACTCAAGATTTTGAGTAAAAACGTGGTTTCAAAGTGTTTTTCAATTATTTTTAGCATTATTAAGAGGTTTCTAAACTTACTTGGAATTTTCGTTAAAGATTTCTTGAGTTTTAATGAATTTTAAAAAAATAGCCATAAATATGTCGAAAAAGTCGATACTATGAACAAAGTATTTTATTGTAGTTTAAAGGTTGGGAATTAGTTGTAGATGAATTATAAGATGAATAGAATTGGTTTAGGTGAAAAGATTAAGTATAGATTGATATATTCAAATTTAAAGTTTGCTATGATATAAGTTTCGGTTATATGGGAACATAGCTTAGGCTTATGTTGTTGATTGCTTGTAGTGAGTTCTTAGCTGATTATTGAATGCATTGTTGTGTGAATTGTTGTGTTGAAGTTTTGGATTCGATAGGGTTTTTTACGAGTAGAGAAAAAGGCAATGAAAAGCTAGTTTGAGCTTCTGACTTTTTCGACGAAAGCGTAATTGGTGAGTGTTCGGAATAATTACTTGTGGACATGATTAAATGCGTTATTTGAGAATTTAATAGTAGCTTAAACCCCTACTTTAAATTCTGAGTGTAAGCTTTCTCATATTTATGTGATTTATGTACATATGTGAATGTGAATATGTAAACTGGGATGAGATGCTATAGCATGTAATATGTGGATATCATAACTACTGTGAAATGACAAATATGTACATGTTATATATATGTTAAATGTTAGTGACAATGTTTTGCTAAAGATGCAAATATGCAGTGATAGTTCACGGATAATCTGTAAGTGATATGTGTTTGTTTCAGATATTTTGGCCTTGTGATCTTGAAACCGTTGGGTCTAGTTGGCATGGCATAGGATTGTGAGCACTCACCTATATGTACAGTGATTTTGGGCGTTGAGGCCCTGGTACATGTTGGAGGGATAAGGGAATATGAGCTAAGCTCCATTGAACGGGACATATGAGGGGGAAATAAGGAGAGTGTTAGCCTTATGCTTCACTTTTGGGACATGTTTGACTCTATGAGTCTATGTGGTGTGTTGGAGATTCGTGTATCTGATGAGTGATGATAAAGTTCACTTTTATGTTGTAACACCCCAAACCCGGTCTAAACGTTATGACCGAATCTGGCGATGTCACATTGTAACACCCCTTACCCGTATTCGACGCCGGAATAGGGTACGAGGCATTACTATAAGACACATTTGCATACGTATTAAACCGAGTTATAAAATTTCATCCGAATTAAAACTTTCAAATTATTAATGTGTTTTATAATTCTTTACAACGTATCCTCGAATATTATATTCATAACAAATAGGGCCTACGAGGCCTAATATTTACTCATGTAATTCAAAGCTTCATTTCCATTTCGTTCAATTCACAATTTCTCATGTTCACAATTCAAATCAATTTCTGAATCCAATATATATATTTCAATCATCTAAAAATATAATTCAAGTTACACGAACTTACCAGGCTAAATTGCAGAAATATCAAAATTCAGGACATTTTGGTAATTTTCTATTTTCCTCAAATTTCCACCCAATCTTGATATAAATTAATATTCATTCAATTTATTAATTTAAATAATAAAACAATTCATTTCATGCAATTTGGTCACTTTTTGACATCTTTACCAATTTACCCTTAAAATATTACTTTTATTCAATTTAGTCCTTGAACCTAAAACATGCAAATTGACCATTTTTAATTAGAACTCATGCTAGTTGAATAATCATTTATTTTCCTCCTCCTCCTCTCCATTCCACATCCTTAATGTATATAACATGCTTATATGTAACATTATCTATAATTTCACTATTTATTTATTTGTTCATTCAAAGTTGTCCACTTGAGTCATAGTCACTAAATTATTTATATATTGAGCTACGGAATTCCAAATTAAGATCCGCTAAATTCCTATGAAACTATATTCACATATATTCTTACCATAAGATTTTTAGAATTTCTGGTTTATCCAATAAGTACAGTTTATTCTTTAAAGTCATCCTTGTTCTGCTGTCTGACAGTTCCGACCCTTCTTCACGAAAATTAATTATCTCCTCGTACAGAATTCAGATGATGTTACCGTTTGTTTATATTGAAAATAGACTCATTATGAATTTTAAAAATATAAATTTAAGCCTCTAATTATTTTTACTAAATTTTTATAATTTTCCAAATTTAGAACAAGGGAACCCGAATTCATTCTGACATTGTCTCACAAAATTTATTATATATCATGATTTACAATTCCATTACTTACACCGTTTCTTCTATGAAAAACTATACTTAATAAGATTTAATTACATATTTTTTTCATCCTATAATTTGATTTCCACAATTTATGGTGATTTTAAAAGTTAATCTATTACTGTTGTCCAAAACTGTTTAGTGCAAGATGTTGATTACTAAGTTTATAACTCCCTAATTCCCTTTCTTTATAATATTTCCCATCATTTTCACTTATTTCCCTTCACTAAAATATCAAGAAAATAAGACTTTATTTAAGAAAACTCTACTATAACATCATTTCCATGCTTTTTCAACAATAACAAACTTAAAATAATTGAAATCTTGATGTTCTTACCTTGTGCTATTGATTTCAATCTTTAACTTGATTTTCTCTCTCCTCCAGCTTCTATTTCTTGAATCTAACTTGACATTCTAGCTCCCCATTGTTTCCTTATTACTTTTCTCTCATGGAAGCTATGGAAATTCTTTTGATTTCTAGGTGAAAAAGTGAATTTTGGTGAAAGGACCAAATTGTAAAGAAAGCAAAACTTTCTTTCTTCTCTTCTCTTCTAACGTTGGGTGCATGGAAAGATGATGATTTTTCATCATCTTTCCTCCCTTTTATATTAATCATTTAACAATAAAATAATACTTAAAATCTTAATAAAATATTAATTAAATAACATTTATCTAATTAATTAATTAAAAATATCGCAAACATCATCATTACCTACTAGAATTCTCTCTCTCTCTCTTTATTTGACCATTTTGCCCTTTATAATCTTTTTAAATTCCATCCTTAAGTCATCACTTAATTTGGTAAAATTACAATTTAGTCCCTCAAAATTCTTCACCCTTTTCAATTTGGTCCTAATTCATCCATTTTCCTTAGTTTCTAGATTATTCCACTCTTAAAATATTTACACTACTAGTCCTTTAAACTTTTCATGTTTACACTTTAATCCCTCAAATTTGAGTATTTACTCTTGGGCAATAAAACTTTTCTCACTTTTACGATTTAATCCTTTCTTGAATTAATATGTCATAATATATTTCCCAATGTTGCCATAACTCAAAATTTCTCTTTTCGTCACTTTATTTCCTATTTTACTATCAATGATACCTACTTTTTACTGTAGTAATTTTCGGGGTATTACAATAGTAATTTTGGGATATTACATATGTTTCATAGCAAGTGCCAAATTATCTTAAAATGTATATATGTGTAATGTGATGTATGCCTAAATGTGTAACACCCCGAACCCGAGACCGACACCGGAGTCGGACACGAGATGTTAACAAACTTTGAAAAATTTTCCAGACACTGCCCAGTCTGAGTACTAGTCGCTTCAAAAATCATATCTTGAGTTTCACAACTCAAAAATCAGTTTTGTGATTTTTCCCTGAAACTAGACTCATGTCCCCACCTATGGATTTTTTTCTAGAATTTTTGGTCTGGCCAATTAGTACAGTTTATTAGTCAAAGTCTCCCATGTTACAGGGGTCGACTACACTGACCTTTTCCCATTACGACTGGGATATCTCTCTGCACAGAGCTTCAATACTGATGCCGTTTGTTTCTATGGAAACTAGACTCAGAGAGGAATCCATACATATATGGTATGACCCCTAATTATCTCTGGTCAATTTATAGTGAATTTCCAAAGGCGGAACAGTGAATCCAGAAACTGTTCTGGCCCTGTTACACAAGAACCCGAATATCTCTTTCTGTACTGTTCCTATAATTGTTTCGTTACTTCCATATGAAAGTAGATTCATCAAGGTTCGATTACATAATTTATTCACTATTTAATTCCACTCCTACGAATTCTTGTGATTTTTCCAATCCACACCACTGCTGCTATCAGCTTCTGTTTTCAAAGTGAACCTTACCTAATTTGGGGTTTCATGGACCAACTAGGCCTTGTCATACATAAGCCCACATATGATCATACTTAGCCATTCTAGTGGCTGATCATTTGCTCAACACTTCCATTCCAACATAGTTACATCATGAAACCATCTATACATTCATAAATACGAATGGTCTAATGCCATACTCCACTTCTACAAGCCATTTTCGCATGGCTGTACACTTATACATTTCATAAAGTACTCGAAAGACAACAATGGGTAGTCCTATACATGCCATATCAAAATTCAACCAAAATAGTACCCAAAAGAGCCTTTGATAGTGTGGGCGACTTCGACTTCAAGATCCCGAGTCCGATAGCTGGAGAACCAAAAATCTATAAAACAGAGGAGCAATGTAACGAGTAAGCAATTTATGCTTAGTAAGTTTGAGCAAGGAATTCCAGCATGCACAAAGAATAGCACACATTTAGCTAAACGGAATATTTCATAATACGCAATTTACCGATATCAAACTTGCTTCACAACATTAATAACCCTTATGTACATACACAATAAACTAACTTGGCCGAAGGCCGGTAGCTCGTTTATCAACTGAGCGAACATTTATTGTAAGGGCTCGATTAAATTCAACACATACGTAACATATCCCCATATTGGGATGTTTTTCGAGTATTCGCTGGAATTTTACAGCAAGCTCATTCATTACCAAATCACGTACCTTCGGGATTTAACCGGATATAGCTCCTCGTTCAAATGCCTTCGGGACATAGCCCGGTTTTAGTAACTCACACAATGCCTTCGGGACATAACCCGGATTTAACAACTCGCACGAATGCCTTCGGGACTTAACCCGGATTTAACAACTCGCACGAATGCCTTCGGGACTTAACCCGGATTTAATAACTCGCACGAATGCCTTCGGGACTTAACCCGGATTTAATAACTCGCACGAATGCCTTCGGGACTTAACCCGGATTTAGTATCTCGCACAAAGGCCTTCGGATCTTAATCCGGATATATTCACTTAGCACAAAGCCTTCGGGACTTAGCCCGGACAGCATTCAATTAATCATGCACATCTAACAATAATTCATAGCACATTCATATTTCATTTTCGTTTACGAAACTCAAACACAAGGCACATATTGTCCTTGCACATTCGGCTCAATAGCCACACATAGAGCATGATTTAATCACATCGAAATTTAAGATCTCTTACTCAAGAACTTACCTCGGGTGTTGTCGAACGATTCCGCTAGCTATTCAACCACTTTTTCCTTCCCTTTATCGGTTTTATTTCCCCATTTGCTCTTGAGCTTAATCAAACAAATAAATTGATTTCATCATTTTAGGCATCAAAAGATGAACACAAGGCACTTAGCCCATATTTATACATTAGACATTAAAGTCTCATACATGCAAAAAATCATGCATCAACACAACATATTAGCTAATTTCTTTCCCCTTGGCCGAATATGCATGTCCATTTTTGGGGTCGATTTCAACACTTAATACACACATATACACACTAGTAAAGCATCCTCCCCCTTTTCATCGATTTAACACATGCATTGCTCATCAACATGCAAAGTTACATTCGGCCTTAGCACACATCTTGCTAGCCGATTCTTCTCCCTTTAGCAACCAATGCACATATGTGCTCACACAAAAATGCTAAAAAGGAGGTTCAAGAATCATCAAGCCATCATCACATGCATCATTAACAAGCTTCATATTTTGCATGCAATGGCATTAACACAACCTCCACCTAGGCCGAATCTTAACTTATCCTCATGCCTCATCACCACAACATCAAACACCAACCAAGAATGATGCATCCATGGTCAAGTGCCATTTCCATCACATAGCAAGATTTAGACCATGGGCTAGGTAGAACTCAAGCTAACAACTAAAACATGCATGCATCTCATGGAACATCATTAAACATACCTTGGCCTAGCTACATGCATGGCCGAATCTCTTCACCTTTCTTCTTCTTTCCTCCTTAAAATTTTTGGCCAAGGATGAACCAAAGGATGAGAAATTTTTTTCTTTGTTTTTCTTTCTAATTTAGGCTAAAATGGAGGTGAGAAAGGATGAACACAAACTTTTCTCCTTTCTTCTCTTGAGCTCACGGCAATGGGGGGAACAAACACCACACACACATTTTTTTTTCTTTTGTTTTCCATTTCTTTATTACCCATACTCCTTATTTTATTCTTCCACTAACAAAACATGTTTCATGACATGTTTTGCCCATCCTTCCTTGTCATGGCCGGCCACTACTCATTAGGGGGGGAAATTTGACATGCAAGTCCCCCCCTTTGTCCACATGCACTAGTAGGTCCTCACACATTGACCTATCACATTTTAGAATTTTCTCACATAAGTCCTATTGACTAAATTCACATGAAATCAACCCAATTGAAGCTTGAAATTTTCACACATTCATAATTACATATTCTACACAATAAGTATCACATTCAAACATTTCGGTGACTCGGTTTAGTGGTCCCGAAACCACTTCCCGACTAGGGTCAACTTTGGGCTGTCACAACTCTCCCCCACTTAAGAAATTTTCGTCCCCGAAAATCTTACCGGTAAATAGGTTTGGGTATCGTTCTTTCATCGAGCTCTCGGTCTCCCAAGTAGCTTCCTCGATCCCGAGTTTGAGCCATAACACCTTTACTAGCGGAACTCTTTTGTTTCGCAACTCCTTCACTTCACTAGCTAGGATACGCATCGGTTCTTCTTCATAGCTCATGTCGACTTGAATTTCAACCTCTGATGGGCTAATTATATGCGATGGATCAGATCGATAGCGTCGAAGCATCGAAACATGAAAGACATCATGAATCTTTTCAAGCTCCGGGGGCAAAATCAATCTATACGCAACCGGACCAACTCGTTCAGAGATTTCGTACGGCCCAATGAATCTTGGGCTCAACTTGCCCTTACGGTCGAACCTGAGTATCTTTTTCCAAGGTGAAACCTTAAGGAACACTTTGTCTCCCACCTGATACTCGATGTCTTTTCGTTTCAAATCTGCGTACGATTTCTGACGATCCGTGGATACCTTCAGACTTTCACGGATTACCTTTACTTTCTGTTCAGCATCTCTAATCAAATCAACTCCGAAAATTTTGCTTTCACCGAGCTCGGTCCAAACAATGGTGTACGGCATTTACGACCGTACAAAGCCTCATAAGGTGCCATCTTAATACTTGATTGAAAACTATTGTTGTAAGCGAATTCAATCAAAGGTAAATACCGTTCCCATGAACTACTGAACTCGAGGATGCAACATCTCAACATATCCTCAAGTATCTGAATTATCCGCTCGGATTGACCATCGGTTTGGGGGTGAAAAGCAGTGCTAAAATGCAACTTGGTACCCAGAGCTTCTTGCAATTTCTTCCAAAATCGTGAGGTGAATCTCGGATCTCTATCCGACACGATAGAAACAGGTACCCCGTGTAATCTCACAATTTGATAAACGTACAATTCAGCTAGTTTATCCAATGAAAAATCCGTACGTACGGGGATGAAATGAGCCGACTTAGTCAGTCTATCAACAATAACCCATATCGCATCCTTCTTACTTGCTGACAAAGGCAGTCCGGACACAAAGTCCATTGTGACTCGATCCCATTTCCACTCGGGTATCATGATCGGCTGGAGTAATCCTGAAGACACTTGATGTTCCGCGTTCACTTGTTGACATATTAAACATCTCGAAACAAAGTCAGAGATGTCCCGTTTCATACCATGCCACCAAAATTGACGTTTCAAATCGTTGTACATTTTCGTACTCCCCGGGTGAATTGACATTCGGCTACAATGGGCTTCATTCAGAATCATCGAAATGAGTTCCGAATTCCTTGGAACACACAAATGATTTCTGAACCTCAAACAATCATCATCATCAATTTGAAACTCCGATTCCTCGTTCGGAAAACACTTAGACCGTTTTGCAACCAATTCATCATCGACTTTCTAAGCTTCACGAATTTGGTGAGTCAATAATGGTTTAGCTTTTAATTCAGCTACTAACACACTGTCTGGTAAAACAGACAAATGCACGTTCATCGCTCGTAAAGCAAACAATGACTTCCGGCTTAAGGCGTCCGCAACCACGTTAGTCTTTCCCGGGTGGTAATCAATGACAAGCTCATAATCTTTCAACAACTCAAGCCAACGTCTTTGTCGCAGATTCAAGTCTAGTTGAGTCATCAAATATTTGAGACTTTTGTGATCCGAAAATACATGGCACTTCTCACCAAACAGATAATGTCGCCATATTTTTAAAGCAAACACGATGGCAGCTAGTTCGAGATCATGGGTCGGATAATTCCTCTCGTGTGGCTTCAATTGTCTCGACGCATAGGCCACGACTCGACCTTCTTGCATCAATACGCGACCCAACCCAAGTAGGGATGCGTCACTATAAATGACAAACTCTTTACCTGATTCGGGTTGCACCAAAATTGGAGCTTCAGTCAAATGAGTTTTCAGTTGGTTGAAACTTTTCTGACATTTCTCCGTCCACTCGAACTTAACATCCTTTTGAAGTAGCTTCGTCATTGGTGTGGCTATCATCGAGAAACCTTTCACAAATCGTCGGTAAAAGCTCCGAACTTCAGTAATATTTCTCGGAGGTTTCCAGTCAAGTATGGCTGAAATTTTGTTCGGGTCAACTCGAATACCCGACGCGGATACCACATGACCCAAGAAGCTAACCTCTCTTAACCAGAACTCACACTTACTGAACTTAGCATATAACTGCTTATCCCGCAAAATTTGCAGCACTAGCCTCAGATGCTCAGCATGTTCGGTCTCATCTCTTGAATAGACCAAATGTCATCAATGAACACAACTACGAACTGATCCGAATACGGTCTGAAGATCCGATTCATCAAATCCATAAATACCGCAGGGGCATTAGTGAGCCCAAACGGCATCACTAAGAATTCGTAGTGACCATATCTCGTTCTGAAGGCAGTTTTGGGAATATCTGGATCTCGAATTCGCAACTGATAATAGCCCGATCTCAAATCTATTTTTGAGAACACTGAGGCTCCCTTCAGTTGGTCGAACAAATCATCGATGCGCGGCAACGGATATTTGTTCTTTATCGTCACTTTATTCAGCTGACGATAGTCAATGCACAACCTCATGGTTCCGTCCTTCTTTTTCACGAACAATACTGGTGCACCCCAAGGTGAGAAACTTGGTCGAGCGAAACCTCTCTCCGTCAGTTCTTGCAACTGAGCTTTCAACTCCTTTAACTCGGTTGGTGCCATACGATACGGAGCTATCGAAATCGGCGTAGTCCCAGGTACAAGCTCAATACCAAACTCTACCTCCCGAACATGTGGTAAACCCGGTAATTCTTCCGGAAAAACATCCGGGTATTCACAAACCACCGGCACAGATTCGGGTTTCTTTTCTAATTCTTTGTCATCAAGCACATATGCAAGGTATGCTTCGCACCCTTTTCTTACATATTTCTGTGCCAACATTGCTGATATTACAGCTGGCATCCCCTCCAAGTCCTCAGACTCAATTCGGACTACTTCGTTATTTGCGCACCTCAAATCAATAGTCTTGCTCTTGCAATTCACAATCGCATCATGCGCAGTCAACCAATCCAACCCAAGGATAACATCAAATTCATCAACGGCAAAAGCGTCAAGTCCGCTGGAAATAGGAACCTCGAATTTTCCAGGGACATTCTTACACACTTTGTCGACAAGCACGTAACGACCCAAGGGATTTGACACCCGAATTACAAACTCAGTAGACTCAATAGATAAAGTCTTACTGGATGCTAAGGTTTCACATATGTAAGAATGGTAGAACCGGGGTCAATCAAAGCAATTACATTAGTATCAAAGAGGGTGAATGTACCGGTAATAACATCAGGCGAAGAAGCATCATCGCGGGCACGTATAGCATAAGCTCTAGCAGGCGCACGGGCTTCGGATCTGGTTATATCATCTCTAGATCCTCTCTGACCACCACCAGCATTGCCCATATTTCCAGATGGTCTACCTCGAGCAGTGGTAGCACCCGGTCTCCCACTCTGATTTGTATTCTGTCCCGACAACCTCGGGCAATCTTTAATGAAGTGGTCCACTGATCCGCATTTGTAACAGGAGCGGTCAGGAAATCTACAACTCCCCGAATGCCATTTACCGCAATATCGGCATTTCGTCCTGTCTCGACGTTCATTCCCAACACTGGCGACCGAAGTGCCTCGTGTACCCACAGGGGGTCGATCACGATCTCGTCCAAAAAGGCCCGAAGTGCCTCTAAACTGGCCTGCATCATCTCGAAATCTCTTCGATGTCTGTTGAAGAGACCTCCCCGAGGATGTTTTACGAAACTCTCCAATTCCCTCATCAACTCTTTGCTTTTCTTTTCTAAGCTCTTCGGCTTTACAAGCTCGTTCAACAAGTACCACGAACTCTTGTATTTCAAGAACGCCAACGAACATTTTTATATCTTCATTCAGCCCATCCTCGAAGCGTTTACACATAACAGCTTCGGACGAAACACATTCCGAGCGTATTTGCTAAGTCTAACAAATTTTCGCTCGTAATCAGTAACCACATGGAGCCTTGCTTAAGCTCAAGAAATTCCTTCCGTTTTTGATCAACAAATCTCTGACTGATATACTTTTTCCGAAACTCAGTTTGGAAAAACTCCCAAGTTACTTGCTCTCGGGCACAATAGAAGTCAGAGTACTCCACCAATAGTAGGCAGAATCACGTAGCAAGGAGATAGCACACTTTAGGCATTCATCGGGTGTACAAGATAGCTCATCGAGTACCCGGATAGTGTTGTCCAGCCAAAATTCAGCTTGCTCGGCATCATCGCTATCCATAGCCTTAAATTCAGTAGCCCCATGTTTTCGGATTCTGTCAACTGGGGCTTATGTGACCTTATTTGGTCCGTTACCGGCGGTATTGTAGGTGCGGGGTAGTATTTGTTCGGAATGGAGGTTGTGGAACAGCCATATTAGTTCGAATGTATTGGTTAACCAATCATTCATCACGCTATAGAATGCTTGTCTAGCTTCATCATTCTGATTACTAGCATTAGGTTGAGAGTTTGCCAGCACTGTCCCTTGTACGGGAGCAGGCGCTACACTCTCAAGATCATCAGCTACCTCTCGGTCACGATCGGGATCCATTACTATAAATAAACACATTTACAATTGTCGGAAATCACCACACTATCAAGTAATCACATAAAATTGCATGTATAGCTAGACCCAAAACATTACGGTAGTCCTAGAATCGACTAAACCGTAGCTCTGATACCATAAAATGTAACACCCCGAACCCGAGACCGACACCGGAGTCGGACACGAGATGTTAACAAACTTTGAAAAATTTTTCCAGACACTGCCCAGTCTGAGTACTAGTCGCTTCAAAAATCATATCTTGAGTTTCACAACTCAAAAATCAGTTTTGTGATTTTTCCCTGAAACTAGACTCATGTCCCCACCTATGGATTTTTTTCTAGAATTTTTGGTCTGGCCAATTAGTACAGTTTATTAGTCAAAGTCTCCCATGTTACAGGGTCGACTACACTGACCTTTTCCCATTACGACTGGGATATCTCTCTGCACAGAGCTTCAATACTGATGCCGTTTGTTTCTATGGAAACTAGACTCAGAGAGGAATCCATACATATATGGTATGACCCCTAATTATCTCTGGTCAATTTATAGTGAATTTCCAAAGGCGGAACAGTGAATCCAGAAACTGTTCTGGCCCTGTTACACAAGAACCCGAATATCTCTTTCTGTACTGTTCCTATAATTGTTTCGTTACTTCCATATGAAAGTAGATTCATCAAGGTTCGATTACATAATTTATTCACTATTTAATTCCACTCCTACGAATTCTTGTGATTTTTCCAATCCACACCACTGCTGCTATCAGCTTCTGTTTTCAAAGTGAACCTTACCTAATTTGGGGTTTCATGGACCAACTAGGCCTTGTCATACATAAGCCCACATATGATCATACTTAGCCATTCTAGTGGCTGATCATTTGCTCAACACTTCCATTCCAACATAGTTACATCATGAAACCATCTATACATTCATAAATACGAATGGTCTAATGCCATACTCCACTTCTACAAGCCATTTTCGCATGGCTGTACACTTATACATTTCATAAAGTACTCGAAGACAACAATGGGTAGTCCTATACATGCCATATCAAAATTCAACCAAAATAGTACCCAAAAGAGCCTTTGATAGTGTGGGCGACTTCGACTTCAAGATCCCGAGTCCGATAGCTGGAGAACCAAAATCTATAAAACAGAGGAGCAATGTAACGAGTAAGCAATTTATGCTTAGTAAGTTTGAGCAAGGAATTCCAGCATGCACAAAGAATAGCACACATTTAGCTAAACGGAATATTTCATAATACGCAATTACCGATATCAAACTTGCTTCACAACATTAATAACCCTTATGTACATACACAATAAACTAACTTGGCCGAAGGCCGGTAGCTCGTTTATCAACTGAGCGAACATTTATTGTAAGGGCTCGATTAAATTCAACACATACGTAACATATCCCCATATTGGGATGTTTTTCGAGTATTCGCTGGAATTTTACAGCAAGCTCATTCATTACCAAATCACGTACCTTCGGGATTTAACCGGATATAGCTCCTCGTTCAAATGCCTTCGGGACATAGCCCGGTTTTAGTAACTCACACAATGCCTTCGGGACATAACCCGGATTTAACAACTCGCACGAATGCCTTCGGACTTAACCCGGATTTAACAACTCGCACGAATGCCTTCGGGACTTAACCCGGATTTAATAACTCGCACGAATGCCTTCGGGACTTAACCCGGATTTAATAACTCGCACGAATGCCTTCGGGACTTAACCCGGATTTAGTATCTCGCACAAAGGCCTTCGGATCTTAATCCGGATATATTCACTTAGCACAAAGCCTTCGGGACTTAGCCCGGACAGCATTCAATTAATCATGCACATCTAACAATAATTCATAGCACATTCATATTCATTTTCGTTTACGAACTCAAACACAAGGCACAATTGTCCTTGCACATTCGGCTCATACCACACATAGAGCATGATTAATCACATCGAAATTTAAATCTCTTACTCAAGAACTTACCTCGGGTGTTGTCGAACGATTCCGCTAGCTATTCACACTTTTTTCCTTATCGGTTTTATTTCCCCATTTGCTGCTTATAAACAATAAAATTCTCATTTAGGCATAAAGATGAACACACACTAGCCATATTATACATTAGACATTAAGTCTCATACATGCAAAAAATCATGCATCAACACAACATATTAGCTAATTTCTTTCCCCTTGGCCGAATATGCATGTCCATTTTTGGGGTCGATTTCAACACTTAATACACACATATACACACTGTAAAGCATCCTCCCCCTTTTCAATCGATTTAACACATGCATTGCTCATCAACATGCAAAGTTACATTCGGCCTTAGCAACATCTTGCTAGCCGATTTCTTTCCCTTTTAGCAACCAATGCACATATGTGCTCACACAAAAATGCTAAAAAGGAGGTTCAAGAATCATCAAGCCATCATCACATGCCATCATTAACAAGCTTCATATTTTGCATGCAATGGCATTAACACAACCTCCACCTAGGCCGAATCTTAACTTATCCTCATGCCTCATCACCACAACATCAAACACCAACCAAGAATGATGCATCCATGGTCAAGTGCCATTTCCATCACATAGCAAGATTTAGACCATGGGTGTGCTAGTACAACTAA
>NW_024403328.1:0-16402 GCF_007990345.1 Gossypium hirsutum | reverse complement strand
TTATTTGTCCAGATTTTAACAAATTAACTAACTTAAGATAAACAACTAATTTAACTAATGACAAATTAAATGGTTTATTTCAGCAAAATAAATGCAAGCTAAAGAAAGCTAAAAATAAGCTCATTGGGTTAAGATTGAGCTGAATTGAGCTTGAATGAGTTGACTTGAGCTCGAGTGAGCTGGAAACGAGCTAAACGGAGCTTAACGAAATGAAATTGAACTAATTCAGCTCGCATGGATTTGCAAACAATGCTTAGGGAGCTGATCCAAAAGTGTGTCCGGGGCATGGTCGTATCAAATGGTTCCATTTAGTTTTGAACGTATTTGTCTGGCTTTTGACCTCGTTGTTGGGCCTTGTGGTAATTTGGGCCCATCACGTCCTTGAGCTTGAATTGGGCCTTTGTGACTCGTATAAACTTAAGACACATTTAATCAACAACACCTACAATAATTAATTCGGCTGGACACAAATCAAAACATCAATAAATTTAGCATATTAAATAGATGTAATAGCCTAGACATATTTATGCTATCTATGAAATAAGACACATTAAAAACATAAAATAAAACACCTAATTAAAATGTCCAGATATAACAAATTTATTAACTTAAACTAATTAACTAATTTAACTAGCAGGAATTTATTTGTTTTATTCCAGCAAAATAAATGTAAACTTAAGAAAGCTAAAAATAAGCTGAACTTAAATAAAATTTATTCCAGCAAACTAAAAGCATAAAATTAAATAAATTGAAGTTCAAGCTCAATGAGCTAGAACCAGCTCGATTGAGCTCCATTGAGCTGGAACAAGGTAGTTAAGCTTGCAAGAGTTTACTAATGGCGCCTGATGAACTGAACCAAGGACGTTTTCGGGGCAGGGTTGTATCAGCCCAACGGGGACATTCTCCTTAAAATCAAAGGAGGGAGCAAGGTCTGAGTGACATGGAGAGTGATCGAACCTCTAGTCATAGCTTGAGGTGTTGAGGTCAAAGAAATCGAGGGCGAGGGAACGGAATCAAATTGATGATAACCTTACCAATATTAAAATGGCAATCTTTTCGTTCCAAAGAAAACCAACCTCGAAGCTTTCTTAGAGTGGGAAAAAAAGATTGAACTCATCTTCAAATGCCATAACTACTTAGAAAGAAAAAAGGTAAAACTTACTGCCATCGAATTCTCTGATTATGCTATTATTTTGTGGGATCAGCTAACCTTGAGTAGGAGAAGAAACGGCAAACAACTAGTGTCTACATGGGCTGAAATGAAGCTATTATGAGAAAGAGGTTTGTACCATCCCACTACCATTGAGAATTGTACCAGAAATTACAAAATCTAACCCAAGGTAATTGAAGTATGGAGGATTACTTCAAGGAGATGGAGATAGCAATGATACGTACCGATGTTGAGGAAGACCGAGCGGCCACCGTGGCAAGATTTCTAGTTGGCCTCAATCGAGACATCACCAATATAGTTGAATTGCAACACTATGTTGAGGTCATTGATATGGTTCACATGGCGATAAAGGTGGAAAAACAATTGAAAAGAAAAGGTACCACCTGACCCCTTTCTAACTCTGTTTCTACATCAAAGTGGGGTCAAGGAACCTACAAAAAGGATACCACCTTTTGAATCAAAGACAACATTTGGGCATCAAAGTCTAATAAGGCGAGTTGAGATTTGAGTAAAGGAAAGAATGGGGCCATGCCAAATCAAGCTCGAGACATCAAATGTTTCAAATGCCTTGGGAGGGGCCATATTGCTAACCAATGTCCAAATCAAAGCATTATGATTCTAAGGGACAATGGTGAGATAGAATCTAAAATTAAAATAGAAGATGAGCTCGAAATAATTAATGATGAGGAGGATGACTTGGAGTATGCCGTGGAAGGTGAAATCCTTGTCATTAAGCGAAGCTTGAGCATCCAAACCATAGAGAATGAGCAGCAACATGAAGACATCTTTCACACGTGCTGCCATGTCCAAGGAAAGGTATGTAGTGTCATTATAGATGGTGGTAGTTGTAGTAACGTTGCTAGCAGCTTGTTGGTAGAAAACATCAGCCTAGAAACCACCAAACATCCAAATCCTTACAAGCTTCAATGGCTCAATGACGGTGGTGGGCTCAAAGTTACTAAGCAGGCTATCAGCACTTTTTCGATCAGCAAATGTAACACCCCTTACCCGAGACCGTTGCCAGAGTCGAGCACGAGGCGTTACTTGACTTAACTTACTACTTTGAAGCATAAAAAATTGCTTTTAAAATTAATTTCACTATTTACAACAAAGTTGTCCAATCGCAAAGCAGTTACTAAATTAATTATAACTGATACGAACCCGGTTACGGATATGTCGAGCCGCACGTATTGCCTGATCGTGAATGGGAGTAAAGGATAAAGAAAAACGAATAAAATGGATAGTTAATTTTGCGGTAATTTGTGGGAATGGAGAAAATGGCTTAACTCCAGAAATGATTCAACACTAGAGAGTATCACCTCGATTTCTATTTGGTTAAGGTGGATTTGCGGAAGTATAGAATGGAACCTTGACCCACTATCAAGTATGATAGGAACCTCGGTATAACTTGAACGCCACACTTTGGGTGCAAAGTGATAAGTTCGGATAAGAAGAATGGGTTGACGCCACAAGGGTTACTTGATAAGTCAAGCGAGTCTTTGGAGAACAATGAGAGTTGTAAACAATCTCACAAAATGTAAAAACATTAATTCAAGGTTCTTGATGCTTTACAATGAAATTTAACACATATTTATAGGCAAAACAAAAGGGTAGCCGAATGGGCAAAATTGGAAGCCAAATTCGGCCATGGTGCTTCCTCAATTTGTTCCATAAATTATGCATGATGTTGGCCAAATGCTTCCTTAAATTCTTCCATGAATTATGCATGATGTTGGTCAAATGCTTCCTCAAATTCTTCCATGAATTATGCATGATGTTGGTCAAATGCTTCCTCAAATTCTTCCATGAATTATGCATGATGTTGGTCAAATGCTTCCTCAAATTCTCCCATGAATTATGCATGATGTTGGTCAAATGCTTCCTCAAATTCTCCCATGAATTATGCATGATGTTGGTCAAATGCTTCCTTAATTTCATGCCGTTCACCTCTACATCAATTCGGCTTTTTATGCATGTTGCAGTCCACCTCTTCTTTGCCGTCCATGTACGTTGTCCTAGCAAATTCAACAAATTTACTTAGCTTAAATCTCACACATTAATTCGGCTGAACCAAGTGATACGACCCGCCCTTGGGAATGGCCATTGCATCAGCCTACAAGCGAGGCTCGTCGTGTTTACAAGCTAGACGTAGCTCAATCTTATTTTGTGGAGCTTCATTTAGCTCGTTTCCAGCTCCTTTCAAGCTCAATGAGCTCGAACTAGCTCAATTTCATTAAGACCTTATTATAGTAGCTGAAATAATTATTTGAGTCATTTAATTAGTTTATTACAGCTCAATTAATATTCATTATTTATTTGGTTTAAAATCTGGACAAATTTAATTATGCATGATAATTGAGTTATAATTATATGTTATTAATTTGTCTTAATTTCTACAGCTCATTAATATGTTTTTATGCATGTTTTAATGTGTCAATTTTATTACATGTTTTAATTATGTCCTAAGGTGGCCGAATTTAATGTGCATAATTTTTGTGTCATTTGCTGCCAAATTAATGTGTTTAAAAATGTATTTGATTTATTGAATAAATTTTGCTGTAGGTACATCACATTTGGACGTCCTTGGTGCATGAATGAATTAAAAGAAGATACATGTAAGGGGACGGCACATGCATGTTTGGGGAATTAAATTTGGCTGTTGTTTGAAGTATCCTAGGTGACCATTCGGCCAAAGAAGCTATTGTTTCCTACTCCCAAGTTGACCATTCAGCCGACTTTTAATTCTTTTCACATTGCTGGATTCATCTTGGCTGTTCGGTTCTATATGTTCACATGCCATGACTCTTCAAAGCTGAGTTTTCACACCTTGGTGGCTGCTCATTACCTCCTTTAATTGCTGATCACTTTTCAACAAAAGTTGCCAATTAATTGAGTTTGTTTAAGTCCATTAACCGAACCTAGCTGCTGCCATGCATCTTTCCAAGCTTCTAAGTTCATTGCTCTTTCTAGAAGATGACCATTGGAGCTCCATTCAGCCGAATTTATTAAAGGAATTCATTTGCTTAATTCTTAAGCATTCATATGACTATTCGGCTAGCCTAGTCTTTGTCTATAAATAGTTGTTAAATTCAATTTGTAAAGGGACTTTTGACATTTTAATTAGCGAATTGCTGCCAAATTTGTGAGGCATTTTCTCTCAAATTTCGTTCGAGGCCCGTAAGACTTATCTAAGCTTTTAGTGGCGTCTTTCTGAGTCTTTTCTGAACTTATCACTTCTTAAACCCGAGTGTGGCGTTCACCTTTGATACCTTTGGTTCATACTTTCCTAAGTATCGGGTCAAGGTCCTTTTTAACCATTTCCAATTCATTTAGGTCCTATAAGTTTCGGGTCGACACTTTTCTTTAGTGTTGGTTCATTCTTGACCTCTTTGAACCATTACCAATTCGTACCAAATACCATACCATTTCATACCAATTCCATACCATTTCGTACCAATTCCCAAATACCAAAACGTACCAAAACCAAATACCATTTCTTAATTATCCTAAACTGAACTCTTCCATTCTATTCATACCATTTCGATTTAAACCAAATCCACATCCAACTTTGCATGAACTTATCTTACTTCTTTGTACACAAATATATTCTAACTCCTTCTCGTCTAATCTACTTCTTCGTTTACGATCGGGAATCAAACGACTCGGACTCAACTACTAAACCGAGATCATATCATTTGGTATCAGAGCTGGTAAAAAACGAGAAGTACGAGCACTCGAAGTCAATTTGAAATAGGTACGTAAAAAAAGGAGTTCGAAAAAAAAAAGAAAAAAAAATTTGAAAAAAAAAATTGAAAAAAAAAATTGCTTACGGTTTAGGTGCGGACGAAAAGAACGTGAAAGATCCGTAAAAAAAAAGAGTCTGGAGACACTTCAATAGAAATTTTTCCAAAATCTCATTCTACACTCTTTTATATCCCCCGTAGTGAAATTTTACGCAATTAAAAAAAATTCGATATAAAAAAAAAGTGTTTCGAGTTTGTAAGTTTGGCATTCTCTTCTATTCATCTTCTAAGCCACACTTAGCCTAAAGCCTTTCTTGTTTCTTTTAGCCTACCCGTAACCTAACATCAATCCCTTGTAAAGCCATTTGAAGCCGACCCATTGAACTACGATAAGGTCACGACGAGTCGCTTACGAAATCACGAGAGGAAATTGAGTGGAAAAAGGCACGAGTGTTGTGAGAGCATTAGAGAGAAGAAAAAGCCATTAAAGAGTGTAAACACGAGTGGAGTGCCGAATTATTTTTCTTTTTGAGTGACTTGTGAGTTTTTGTTGTGAGGTTATAATTTCATATATCAAGAAGCCCTACAATAAACATGGCAGAAAGGCAACCTGTTCGAAATGTGCCGGACTTGAATTTGCAAGCATTGCTACGCGAGGTGGAACGATTGTTCGATCAAAAGTTAGAACCGATTCAAGATAGACTTGATCGTGTGGAAGGAAGAGCCCAACGAAGGAGAATTCCCTTAAGCCCTCTGAGAAATCAAGGATGGCAACCTGATTTAGATGATGAATCTTCCGAGTCAATTGAACACGAAAGTGATCAAGGGTCCAATACGAATGTTCAACGAAGAGGCCAACGCAACTGAGGCCAACGAAATCGAGGTGATACGACCATGCCCTGGGCACACTTTTGGATCAGCTACCTAAGCATTGTTTGCAAATCCATGCGAGCTGAATTAGTTCAATTTCATTTCGTTAAGCTCCGTTTAGCTCGTTTCCAGCTCACTCGAGCTCAAGTCAACTCACTCAAGCTCAATTCAGGTCAATCTTAACCCAATGAGCTTATTTTTAGCTTTCTTTAGCTTGCATTTATTTTGCTGAAATAAACCATTTAATTTGTCATTAGTTAAATTAGTTGTTTATCTTAAGTTAGTTAATTTGTTAAAATCTGGACAAATAATTAATTAAGTGTTTTAATTATATCTAAATTAAATACTTAATTAATTATGATGTTTTAAATATGTCTAAAATTGTTAATATGTATGGCCAAATTTAATGTGCAAATTATTGAGTTCATATGCTGCTAATTTAATGTGTTTAAAATGCATTTAACTTGCTGATTTAATTTGCTGCAGGTTCATGAACGGATTGGTGCAATGTATGGGAGTGTGCATGCACAATTGAGGTTCAATGGATGGCATTTAAAGGAGCACATGCATTTGGGACGTTCATGCAAGAGGGAGTTGCTAAAAGTTCATGTATTTGAAGATTCATGGATCATATTTATGGGGGAAAATACATGGGACGTTTCATGCATGATTCATGCATTTTCAAGATGACCATTCAAGTATTTTAGGCACATTAATGCCTCATTCAGCCAAGGGAGATGTAGGATCATTAAAGAGCTGCACATTCATGGAATTATGGAGATTCTTCAAGGCTAAGGATGCATGAATGCATCAAGTGAAGCATCATGATGGTTCGGCCAATTCATGTACCATCTTCAAGCATGAACTGGATTTTAATGCTATTTGTGTGAACATGTTAAATACCTGTGTGAACAGAATTTAAGTTAGTGTGAACAACATAGATGCCGAATATCAATAGGCATTTTAGGCTTAAAAATAGCTTACTTGTTTATTGTAAAAGGTTACAGAATTTGATTATTGAAAACTTGATTGTGAGGTTTCCTCCTATCCTATTTCGTACGAGTCTCGTTCTGACTTATCTAGCTCGCTGTGGCGTCAACCCGACTTCTTGAACTTATCACCATCCTGGTGTGGCGTTCATCCACCTTTTTATACCTTTGGTTCCTACCTTTCTATAGGTAACGGTTCAAGGTCCATCTTCGACAATCCATTAAACCCACCTTAAGCAATATAAGTCCCGGGGCAATACTTCATATAGTATTGAATCGTTCTTCGCTTGAGTTCTATTTTTCCATTCCATTTTAACTATTAAATTATAAACAATATTTCTTTATTTCACCGAGCCTATCAAACATCTACCCAAACCATCTTTTGAACCCATTTTCTCAACTTCCGCTATAAAAAATCATCTAACTCCATCTATCTACAAAATCGAACAAACTTCTCATCGACGATCGGGCAATCAAGTGAATCGACTCAATCAACCGAGCTAGACCACATCATTTGGTATCAGAGCTTGCAAAACGAGGAGCACCGACGTTCGTAAAAAGGCCGCAAGTAGGTTCGGAACGTGAAAAAAAATAAAAAAAATTCGAGTTGTAATTTAATTTTTTTCCCTTCCTTGTATTTACTTTACTATTGTATTGGAGTATCACAAAAAAAATCGAAAATAAAAAAAAAATTGAAAAAAAAAGAAGTGAGCAAAAAAGAAAAAAAAAGTAAAAAAAGAAGAAAAAAAGTGAAAAGTCTTGCGAGTTTTATTTTCATCTCTTATTACTCTGATCATCAAGTTTCCCTTCCTACCATTATTTACCCATCCCAACGCCACACTTTAAACCAATTTTTTTTCTTTGTTCAACCTACCTTACACCTGACATTATCTCTTGTAACCCATTTTGAAACCGACCCTCAAGCAGCAAATTAAGTCTACCGAGACGAATTAAGAATTTGTGAGATGAGGTCGAGTGGTAAAAGGCACGAGTGGTGAGTACATTAGAGTGAGAAAAAGCCTAAAAGAGAGTTGAAACTCGAGAGTGAGTGAATTTTTCTTTTTGAGCGAATTTGTGAGGTTTGTGGTAAGGTATTTATTTTCTTTATTTATTTTTTTAACATTTTCTTTTTCATTACTTAATCATGTCTCGAGAAACATTTCCCGAATCAGAATTCCAATATTTGATGCAAGAGATGCGTAGAATGGTGAAATCAAAATTTGATAAATTGCATGATCGATTGGATCGAGTGGAGGAAAGAGCCCGATGGAAGCCAAACTCACCGGGTCAAGAGACAAAGACAAGATCATCACGAAAGCACACATCCCATGATTATTCGAGAAGAGATTCATACCATGATTCCTATTCAATGAGGAACTCAAGACGAAGCAAAGCAAGTTTTGAGTTTGAAGCTTTTCAAGGTGACGAACAAGAAATCACAAGTAGTCATTCGTATGCACCAAGGTATTCGTCCGCCAAGAATCAATCTCGAAGAGGTGATCATTTTTTGTATGAAAGTTGTTCCAATTATACCCAACGAGGGTCATTTCATGCTGATTCATTTGTAACATCTCCATCCTATAATGAAAGAGCGAGGCAAAAAGAAAAAGAAATAAGAAGAAAGGAAAGACAAGAAATGTTGATGAGAGAAAATGAGCATATATGGAATGAAATCGAGAGACGAAAAAAAGAAATGAAAGAAAAGGAACAAGAAATTGAAAAAGAGAGTGAGATTGAAGAAAGAAACGAGAGTGTAAAAGAAACGAGTGTCATGGAAAAATAAATTGAGATTGAAAAGGATGTGAAAAAGAGAAAGAAATCGAAAAAGAAATTGAGATTGAACAAAAGTGTGAGGAAAAAGAGAAAATTGAAAAAGAAAGAAAAGACAATGAGTTAGAAAAAAAACGAGAGAAAAGGAGGCAAAAGAGCAAGAAAAAGTGAGGAATCTGTTTACTAAACCACATGAGAATTTGTCTTGTTTTGTTTCCTCTTTTCAGGTCTCCGGAAGGCCAAGTGACGATAATTTTCAACTCCAATACCTCTCGAAGGAGAGAAGGTTCATTTTGGCTGAAAAAGGTAATGTTCTCAACGATCCTAGTTCGCCTATGCCAAAAGGTAAGCAAGGTATGAATGTTGAAAATTTTAAAGCACTTCTGCCTTACTCGATTGTTGATGGACACACTGTTGATGATTTGGTCTTTAGAAAGAATCTGAACTTTGACGTGGCTATTTGTCATTCTTTGATTGATGATGATCCATTTGTTTTGTCTAATGATAAGAAGATTCTTGCTTTTGAAAAATATCATTTTGATGGTATTGGTTGTTTATCTTTAACTTGCAATGGAATGCATGTTTTGGATGCGCAAGATGAAAGTCCATATAAAATGTTCATTCTCACTGATCATGTTGAAAAGGAATGGAAATGTATTGATGAATACGCCATTGGCAAGATTTTTGATGAAGAGCGAATAAATCAGCACCAACAAAATCTAGAATTGAGTGATCAAAAGTCGACATATCATTTGCTTGGTTGTGTTGATCATGTGGATTATCTAATTTATGGTGTGAAATTTCCATGTTTTCATAAATCTTTTCGAATGAAATTTAAAGGGTTTGCTTGTTTGAATTTGAGTATGCTAACACCCTCGTTGTTTAATTTGTGTAAATTTTTGGAGATAAAAGGACTCTTATTGCCATTTGGATCGAGTAGTCAAAATCATGTCTTTAATCCTGGAGTTTGTTATTATGAATCATCCATGAAAGAAAGCAAGTATCGTAAATTTTGTTTGAATGAATGTGTAAACAATCTTTGTTTGTATGATGCTTTGTCTTTAAGTTTGAAAATGAGACATGTGAATCTTGTTGGTTTGTTAAGTCAAAATCCAAATTTTGTTTTCGGAGGTTGTTCTCATCTATGGTCTAAAAGATCTGAATATGTTTTGCATGATAATCATTTTGAGATGTTTAGTGTTCTTTCTATGAAGTCTGTCATGAAATTGCTAAATCAAATTGAAATGGCAAGAGAAAATTTTGTTTTTGACCCCGGAAATTATTATTCTTTGTTCTTGTTAAAAGGGCTTGGATTCTGTAATTCTGATCTTCGAGATTATGCCGTTCGATTGTTTTGTGATTTAAGTTTGTTTCTATCGAGAAAAAAGGTACGAACAATTTCTATTTTTGACCCTGGTATCGGTTTATTTGTTCGAATTGTGAATCAAATTTTGGAAAGTTCCTCTGTGTTTAATCTTCATTGTGTCACTAATTTGTTTTATTCTTTTAAAGGTGACAATGTGAAGTGGTACCCTCCTAAAGAGGGAGGGCATGCGAATGAGCTTCTTTTGATCCGAGTTAATTGTGGCTTTCAGAATCTTCAACGATTTTTCGCGAGTAAATGGCCCGATTTGGGGACAAATCGCTTTAAAGAGGGAGGGGATGATACGACCATGCCCTGGGCACACTTTTGGATCAGCTCCCTAAGCATTGTTTGCAAATCCATGCGAGCTGAATTAGTTCAATTTCATTTAGTTAAGCTCCGTTTAGCTCGTTTCCAGCTCACTCGAGCTCAAGTCAACTCACTCAAGCCCAATTCAGCTCAATCTTAACCCAATGAGCTTATTTTTAGCTTTCTTTAGCTTGCATTTATTTTGCTGAAATAAACCATTTAATTTGTCATTAGTTAAATTAGTTGTTTATCTTAAGTTAGTTAATTTGTTAAAATCTGGACAAATAATTAATTAAGTGTTTTAATTATATCTAAATTAAATACTTAATTAATTATGATGTTTTAAATATGTCTAAAATTGTTAATATGTATGGCCAAATTTAATGTGCAAATTATTGAGTTCATATGCTGCTAATTTAATGTGTTTGAAATGCATTTAACTTGCTGATTTAATTTGCTGCAGGTTCATGAACGGATTGGTGCAATGTATGGGAGTGTGCATGCACAATTGAGGTTCAATGGATGGCATTTAAAGGAGCACATGCATTTGGGACGTTCATGCAAGAGGGAGTTGCTAAAAGTTCATGTATTTGAAGATTCATGGATCATATTTATGGGGGAAAATACATGGGACGTTTCATGCATGATTCATGCATTTTCAAGATGACCATTCAAGTATTTTAGGCACATTAATGCCTCATTCAGCCAAGGGAGATGTAGGATCATTAAAGAGCTGCACATTCATGGAATTATGGAGATTCTTCAAGGCTAAGGATGCATGAACGCATCAAGTGAAGCATCATGATGGTTCAGCCAATTCATGTACCATCTTCAAGCATGAACTGGATTTTAATGCTATTTGTGTGAACATGTTAAATACCTGTGTGAACAGAATTTAAGTTAGTGTGAACAACATAGATGCCGAATATCAATAGGCATTTTAGGCTTATAAATAGCTTACTTGTTTATTGTAAAAGGTTACAGAATTTGATTATTGAAAACTTGATTGTGAGGTTTCCTCCTATCCTATTTCATAGAGTCTCGTTCTGACTTATCTAGCTCGCTAGTGGCGTCAACCCGACTTCTTGAACTTATCACCATCCTGGTGTGGCGTTCATCCACCTTTTTATACCTTTGGTTCCTACCTTTCTATAGGTAACGGTGATGTGAGCTTGCCTACGAACCAAATGGAGAACGAACAAGAAGCTATTAAGCTGCCCATTGGTCCAATAACGCGAGCTAGAGCTAAACGATTTAAAGTTGCTATTTTAGCATTGGTGGAACGGATTGAGGAAAATGAAAGCAAAGAGCTTAAAGACGAGCTGAATATTTTCAACTTCTTTGAAGTTGAAATTCGTTCTAGCTAATTAAATTGCTGCTGGATTTTAAACCATTTAAATAAGCATTTAATTAAGTCTTATTACAGCTTATTAATATGTTTTTATTTAATATAAGTGTTTAATATGTCTTAATTTAGTTACATTAAAGATGTCTTGATTTCATTTAGTTTGTCTAAATTATTACATGTCTTAAATCTGTTCAACCGAATTTGTGTCATGCTTTATTAATATTTAAGTTGTTTCAATGTTAAATTAGGATGTTCACATTATGTATTTACTTAGTTCAGCTTAATTTGATTGAAATTAATTAAGTTCATGTGTGTTTTTAGGTACAGCCGAATTTGAAGATTCATTGGGCAGATTCATGCATGAAGATTCAATGGATGTGAAGATGCATGCATGTTGGGTTCAATGCACCAAATGATACATGCATGGACTATATTAAAGATGGTGTGCTGATTGTTGAAGTTCTCTAAGTGACCATTCGGCCAAAAGAGATGATTTTCCATTCTCCAAAGCTGCCATTTATTTCCTTCACATTGCTGGGTACATTGTGGCTATTCGGTTCATGATGTTCACACCTTATGGTCATTCAAAACCGTCCATTCACACTTCCAAATGACTGTTCAAGTTGCTAATTAATGATGGTAATTTTTCAGCAAGAGTTGCTTCATTATTGACCTTATTAAACTCCATTGGCCGAATGTAGCTGCTGCCAATTTTCCAAGTTCGTTGAAGCTCTTCCTTGGTCTATATTCAGCCGAACATTGATTCAAGACCATTCATGGATCTTAGCTCAAAATTAGTTCAATGTTTACTTAGTTTTTAAGTATTGAACTTGACTATTCGGCTACTAGTCACTTAAGCTATAAATAGTTCTTGAATTTCTTGTAAAAGGACTTTTTGCCAAATTTCTGAATGAAATATAATTTTAGTGAGAAATTCACTCTCTTTATTCTCCAAAGCTCAAATTGACTTATCTTCAACGAGTGGCGTCAATCTGACTTTGTTCGAACTTATCACCCATTGGTGTGGCGTTCTTCATACCGTAGGTTCCTATTTTGCTAAATAGAGGGTCTCGGTTTTTATCCTATTTCCATTTCTTTCTTTGAAACCTTAAGCCCGGGTCCTTATTTGATAATAAGGGTTCGACCTTGTTTCATCGAATTACCCAGCAAACAACAACCCATCAAACTCCTTTGTTCCTAAAGCCATCCAACTTCAAACACCAAGACTTGAATTTGATTCAATTCCGACACTACCTAATTTCGATCGGGAAAGATTACGACTCGTCTTTACATCCGAAACGAGCTCGTATCAGTTGGTATCAGAGCTAGCTAAATTAGGTACGTAAATCGTAGCTTCGAAAAAAAAGAAGGAAAAAATTGCAAAAAAAAAAATTGCATACGGTCTAGGTGCGTACGAAAGAACGTGAAATATCCGTAAAAAAAAAAAAGAGTCTGGAATCACTTCAACAAAAATTTTTCCGAAATCATATTATACACCCTTTTATACCCCTTTGAGTGAAATTTCACACTATTAAAAAAAAAAATTTCAATTCGTGAATTCATTTTATACGCCACATCTTGAAACCTTTCTTTCTTTCGAGCCTACCCTAAACCATACGATTTTCCTTTGTTTAGCCTTTGAAGCCGACCCACAAGTGGGATAAGTCTAAGGTAGCTTTTTAGAATATCGAGAGTTGGATTTGAGAGGTAAAAGGCAAGAGAGTACATTAAGATAAAAGCCGAAAATAGAGTGAAACACGAGAGGAGTGAATTTTTTTTCTTGTGAGCGAATTTGTGAGGTTTTTGTGGTGAGGAAATATTTTGTTCTTATTTTAAACATGTCTAGGAGTCCGGATCGTCGAGCAACAAGTGGAGGAGCTTCGAATGCTGCTGGTAGAGGAGTAAACCTTCAACCGAGGAGAAACGTTCCCGGAGGTGGAGTGCCCGATCTCCAAGTCCAAGCAATCGTACGAGAAATCTCTCGTCTGTTCCAACCTCAATTCGATTCTCTCAATGAACGAATGGAACAAATGGAGGAACAAGCCAACGTGCGAACACCCCTCCTATTCCGAGAAGAGAGCGAGAACGTCCATGGCAACATGCAAATGATCTATATGAACAAAGTGACGATGAAAGTGATCGAGGTTCACGACAAAGTGCAAGGAGACGAGGTCATCGAGCACGAGAACAAAGAGATCGAGAGAGGCCCGATGATGATTTAAAGAATATTAAAATGGCGATTCCTGCTTTTCAAGGAAGATCGGATCCCGAGGCCTATCTTGAATGGAGAAGAAGTGGAATTAGTTTTGAGTGCCACAATACTCGGAAAGCAAAAAGGTGAAGTTAGCTGCTATAGAATTCTCGACTATGCCATATATGGTGGGATCAACTCACGTTGAGCCGAAGACGCAATGGAGAACGTCCCGTGTCTACATGGGCGGAAATGAAAGCAATAATGAGAAAGCGTTTTATTCCTGCTTACTATCACCGGGAGTTGTATCAAAAGCTCCAAAGCTTAACTCAAGGCCAACGAAGCGTGGAGGATTATTACAAAGAAATGGAAGTGGCCATGATCCGCGCCGATGTGGAGGAAGATCGAGAAGCCACCATGGCTCGATTTCTCGCCGGCCTTAACCGAGATATCGCAAATATCGTCGAACTACACCACTATGTTGAGGTTATTGATATGGTCCATATGGCCATAAAGGTCGAAAAACAACTAAAAAGAAAAGGTACGTCACGAACTTTCTCTAACACTTCTTCTATGCCTAGGTGGGGGCAAGGGACCAACAAACGTGACATACCAAGCCGAAACAAAGAAGTAAGTGGTGCCACCAAGTTCAACAAACCGATTGCCGAAACGAGTAAAGGAAAGATGGAAGCCCAACCAAGTCGATCTCGAGACATAAAATGTTTCAAATGCCTTGGAAGGGGCCACATCGCGAGCCAATGTCCAAATCGGAATGTGATGTTTGTTCGAGACGATGGCGAGATTGAATCTGAAAATGAACAAGAGAAGGAGGCCATTGAACAAACCGAAGATGAAGAAGATGTTGAACAAGCCGAAAATGGAGAAATATTGGTGGTGAAGAGAAGCCTTACTTTGCAAGGTGCCGAAAACGATCAACAACGCGAAAACATTTTTCATACGCGATGTCAAGTGCAAGGTAAGATTTGTTGCGTTATAATTGATGTGGGAAGTTGTACAAATGTGGCAAGTTCAATGATGGTGGAGAAACTCGGATTGGCCACCATTAAACATCCCCATCCGTATAAACTCCAATGGCTTAACGATGGTGGAGAATTGAAGGTAACGAAGCAAGTGTTGATTTCGTTTACAATGGGAAGTATCAAGATGAAGTTATGTGTGACGTCGTACCAATGCATGCGGGGCATCTTCTTTTGGGGGCGGCCTTGGCAATTCGACAAGCGAGCAATTCATGACGGATATACAAACCGATACTCTTTCAAACACATGGGACGAATGGTGACGTTAGCTCCATTATCACCGAAACAAGTGTATGAAGATCAACTCAAAATGAGGAGTTCGATGAAAAATCAAAGAAATCGAGAGAGAGCAAAAAATGAAAAGAATAAAGAAAAGAGTGAAGAAAAGAAGAAAAACAAAAAGATGATGATAAAAAAAGAGAGTGATTCAAAAAAAAGAAACGAGTGATGAAAATGAAAAAAAAGAATTTGTTGGTAAAGAGAGAGAAGTTCGAAAATCGATGTTATTGAACAACCATTATGTTCTTTTGTACAAGGAGAGCTTGCTTGGCACTAACGAATTTGATGATAAGTGCCCTCTTCTATTTGTCTGTGTTGCAGGAATTCGAGACGTATTCCCGAAGAAATCCCGAGTGGGTTACCACTATTCGTGAATCGAACACCAAATAGATCTTGTGCCGGGAGCCGCGATTCCAAACCGACCTGCTTACCGGAGCAATCTTGAAGAGACGAAAGAATTACAAAAGCAAGTAAATGAACTCCTTGAAAAGGGCTATGTGCGCGAAAGCCTTAGTCCATGCGCCGTGCCTGTTTTGCTTGTCCCGAAAAAGGATGGAACGTGGAGGATGTGCGTGGACTGCCGTGCTATAAACAAGATAACTATCAAGTATCGTCATCCTATACCACGATTGGATGATATGCTTGACGAGCTAAGTGGCGCAAGTCTGTTTCAAAAATTGATCTTAAGAGTGGTTATCACCAAATACGGATGCGTGAGGGTGATGAATGGAAGACTGCATTTAAAACGAAGCATGGGCTTTACGAATGGCTCGTTATGCCATTTGGCTTAACGAACGCCCCAAGCACGTTCATGAGGCTTATGAATCACGTTCTAAGACCTTTTATTGGTAGATTTTGCATCGTATACTTCGATGATATATTAGTTATAGTAAAAATTTAGATGATCATGTTTTACATTTGAAGGCTGTCTGGAAGTATTGAGGAAAGAAACTTGTATGCTAATTTAAAGAAATGTGAATTTGCACTAACAAGGTTGTGTTTTTAGGTTTCGTTGTTAGTTCGGAGGGCCTGAAGTCGATCAAGAGAAGGTCAAGGTGATCCAAGAATGGCCCCGTCCGACGAATGTCTCCTAAGTCCGAAGTTTCCATGGATTAGCAAGTTTTTACCGTCGATTCGTGCCAAACTTCAGCACCTTAGCCGCACCCTTGACTGGAGTTATTCGTAAGAATTCCAACTTCGTTTGGGGAGAGGAACAAGAAAAATCCTTTTTGAAAATTAAGATTGTCTAACTCATGCACCGTTATTAGCTTTGCCTAATTTTGATAAACCTTCATAGAATGTCGTTAGCATTGAGTGTGATGCAGAGGCATG